>NC_089441.1:4615012-4915012 GCF_026210795.1 Rhizophagus irregularis | reverse complement strand
TAAAAATAATGTATCATGTCTTCAAAATATTTCGAACAACATCTAGTATAAGAAATACGAGTAACGATATTAATCTTGTACCAAACACCCGGTAAATAAAATAAAATAAACCCAAGTAAATAAAAAACAATAAAATTATAATTAAACCATAAAATTGTAGTTCGGCAGGGATTAAGGTAAAAGTGCCGAAAGAAATAGTATAAAAAAGGTAACAAAATTGACGCTATGCCAATATTATTAACCACCGTAAAAAAACCCTGTGTAGTCTGCTTGAGATGAGCGCACTAAATAACCCAGGAGAAGAGCCCTTTTTTTCACGTCTATATGAAAATTGAAATTTTCTTACAAACAATAGAAATCTTTTCATTAGAGTCCACATGAAAGCTAACTTTCAAAATTAAAATTTAAAACAAGAGTAAAATGTGTCTAAATTTCTAAATTTCAAAATTAAATTAGAAAAATATTGCCGTATTCAGAACGTTCTCTAAAAAAATAAAAGTGCATTATCCCGGGCGCTTTCCGAACAAAAAAAATTCTTTTGTATGTGTATTTCTACCCATAAACGTCTTTTGTGTTTGTAATAATCAATATGGCAATTACACGGAAAGACCGAGTAGCTCAAGAAATTCAGCGATTGTTTTTATATTATTTTTTTTCTTTTTATATAATAACAAGTTACGTGACGCATGTAAGCATGTTGCGTATTTTAATTAATATGGAGTCCGGAGATAACTAAGTTCATTTGGTAGTTTAAAAGTTAAGAATTTGTAACAACTATTACAGTTTTAGTAAAAAGTTGTTTATTATCAAATGCTATTTAACAAAATCTTTTTATATGAAATAATTCATTATTAACTATATATAAAGGCCATTAAAAAAATATTATTATGTGAAATAATTAATTATTAACTATAAAGAAAATTTTAAACCAGTTTCTTCGAACTAGGTCGTAAAATCAAAAAATCCAATTTTATGGCAGACATACTTCGCAACTATCCACGTTTATACTCCAGATTATCAGTTGTCAAGAATGTCATGAAGCTGCAGACACTAATTCACATGTCGTTACATGTATCGAACACGCAAACGCCATCCTAGAAAAATGAATAAAAAAGTGTAGAATGTGATGCAGCGTGATGAATAATATGAATAAACTGTAAAATTGTTTGGCCAGATGATTTGACAAAATTAAATCCTGTCAATATAAATCCTGTCAATATAATTGACTGAAATAATCAATTTTTTAAAAAATAAGACATTATGGTCTGCAAATAATTATCGTACCATAAAATCGTACTTGATAAAAAAATACATAGCAGCGCACTAAAATGACAAAACTATACCGTAACTAAATACAGAATAACTCGTCTGTTTGAAATTCTATTAGAGTATTTTTTCCAATGATATCCTAATAATAACCTGGATTAAATTACATACTTATAAATTTTAGTAATATAATATTTTAGTTAGTTACTTCAGCCGTAGTATAGAATCACTATTTTTACCATTTTTTATAGTATTTATAGTATTTCCCAAGGGTGGCCCAAGCATCACTTCGAATAATTATTAAATGATTCCTTTAGAATATATTTATTATTATTATATTTATTATATTATATTCACATATTTACTATTATATAACAAGCTTTCTAAATCGGAAATCGGAACCTCAAATTGTGATTTTGATCAGTTAACAATTTCCTATTATAATTATACGCGACGCGTAACAGTTGTAGACTCATCAATATAATTATGAGTCATCTTTTATGGAAAAATTTTTATACTCTATAAATTTATAAAGTATAAAACCTATAAAAACCCTCTATCCTCTTTCACTTATTCACTTGTCCTTCTTTCTTCTTATTATTTCTGCTTTTTGCTCTCACTCTTGTTGTCTAGGACCACGGCTCTGGACGCTCTTGGACAGAATTTCGATATAAATATATATATAAAGTAAACTTACGAAATTCTGTTTTTCTTTTTTTTTGTTTTTTTTTTATTTAGCGAAACGTTTACTAACGTTTTGGTTTTCTCTTTTGTAGGTTCCGGACGTCGTCTCTCCCCCTTCCTCTAGCCCATAGTCGATTTTTATAACTTTCCTTTTCACCGTCTGTCTATGGAAATATTTAAGTAGGCTTCTAGGTATTTTGTTGAACTTTTTTTTGCAACGCATTTCTTTATTAAAATTAGTACGAGTACATATATAATATTTAGAAATACTTAGAGACGCCAACCAAATAGTACATTACCAAGAGTACACACTAAGATATGCAGTTGCACGAACAAGCAAATAAATAACCCTAGTTCTCTCACAATAACTATAACAAAAATTGAAGAAATCCCAAAAAAAAAAATTAAAATCAGCTCACAACCAGCTAGATCTTGTTCTTTGCTCAACGTCTACAAACTAAAGCCTCTGTCCTAATATGTTGCCATTCCATATCATTGGAAGTTGTTGTAAAGATCTCTTTCAGTTCCGTCAGCTTTGCTTTTACCTCTGTCATACCTTCAGATACCTCGCTAGGCGCTTGGTATCGCACGTACTCTATCTTTTTGGCCACACGATAATCTTTATGACCTACACGACTTCTTTCGGCGCAATATTATTTTGTTTTAAAGGTGTTTTGGTCGAGGCTTCAGCCTTAATTACTCCTGGTTCTTCGTCAACTGAATCTGAATCCGAGTCCGAATCTGCTCCTAATCTCCAATTGATAATCATACCTACTATCACCTCTTCAGTTAAAGGTGTAATTTTTTTATATTTCTTGACCGCCATATTTGCTAACTTTTATCAGGAGGTGTCAGTGGCGTAGAAATGTTTGCCGATTGGTCAACTTGTGTTTGCGTATCAGGCGTTTTCATCATCTTCCTTTCTATCTTCTTCGAAGCCCTACCGTTTCTATCGTTTTGAAATTCCGCACCTTCCATATCAGATCCGCACTACCTTCTTTCAGTGAAGTATCCACCACCGTCTCCATCATTTGTTGCTCAGTAAAATACGCTATCATCTTCCAGTTTTCCGTTATTTTAATAATTTTGATGAAAGCTGTGTGGTTCATATTAACTTTATTTTTGTCATCATACTTTAAATGTCTGAAAAGTAGTCTTTTGGGTATTTCTATTGGAGCAGCATGATGCTATGCGTTGGGTGGGAGCATAGTGTGCTTACTTTGTAAGCCTGTGAGTACCAGCTTTTGCTGCAGTCTCACGGTAGGGCTGGTTGGGAACTCGGAGCGGTATAGTACTATGCGAGGGTTGGAGCATAGACGCTTACTTTTAGTAAGCTCGTGGGTACCAGTTTTGCTGCAGTCCTGTGATAGGACCGAAGGTAAGTGTACTTTTTTGTTATTTTTCAGTTTTTTTTATTTTTTTTTATGATTTTTTTTATTTCTTCATTATTTTTAGCTGGGTATTTCTATTGGAGCAGCATGATGCTATGCGTTGGGTGGGAGCATAGTGTGCTTACTTTGTAAGCCTGTGAGTACCAGCTTTTGCTGCAGTCTCACAGTAGGGCTGGTTGGGAACTTGGAGCGGTATAGTACTATGCGAGGGTTGGAGCATAGACGCTTACTTTTAGTAAGCTCGTGGGTACCAGTTTTTTGCTGCAGTCCTGCGATAGGACCGAAGGTAAGTGCACTTTTTTTGTTATTTTTCAGTTTTTTTCATTTTTTTATTTTATGATTTTTTTATTTCTTCATTATTTTTAGCTTTGGGTATTTTTATTGGAGCAGCATGATGCTATGCGTTGGGTGGGAGCATAGCATGCTTACTTTGTAAGCCTGTGAGTACCAGCTTTTGCTGTAGTCTCACAGTAGGGCTGGTTGGTTGTGGTACGGCATGGTGCTATGCGTAATTTTCATGGGAGGAGCATAGTGCGCTTCTTAGGAAGTCCCTTGTGGTAGGGCCGTAGTACTATAAAGTGCAAGATTTTTAAAAATGTGGATTCCAATTTTTTTGCTACAGTATTGATATTTGTAGAGCGGACAAATTTGAACAATGCCATAAATAAATAATGATTTTTACGTTTAGCGTTATAAAAGATTCTTATTATAATGTTACCATATGTAATAATCTGGTGCGAATTGGCACTTTAAAAATTTTGTCAATTATCGAATCTTTATAAATTTATAGCATAGAATTTTATCGATAATAAAATAATAAAATAAATAAATTATAAATTATGTACAATCGTTCAGATGTTAAACAGAAATTGATAATTATTGTATTCATATACTAAATTAGAACTTCCATTTGAAAATTTCTTATATTCACACCCAACCCGCTAAAAATTAAAAAAACTTGCCCGTTTGGGAAGAACCCGGTTGGGAAAGAAAAACTGATTATTAAAAAAAATTTAATAACCGTTTTTTTTTTAATGCAATAGAAATTTAAAAATTTAGAATTTTTGAAGTTGCAATTAAAAAAAGTGATTATTTCTCAACAAACTAGTGTCCAATTTATAACGAAAACTGAAAAATTTGAAATTATGGGATGTTAAAACAAATGAGTCAAAAGTTTAGAAATTAGTTCAGACAAACACGTTATTGTGGTTATTGTGAGTTGTGACTATGATTATCTTGGTTATTTTTTCCAATTTAGGAATACATTGACTTGCGTCACGAAAAATCCCACTCTATACTATCGATTTGAGAACAAATTATCATTCATGAGCTAAATGCTGATGAATTGGTACAAATGATCTCTTTACGTAATAATTTTTTTTATTTTTCGACTTAAAATTACAAAATTCCTACATCACGTGACTAAGCGAAGATATATAAATGGAATTTTAATAAATTGGAACTGGATTTTTTTATCAGAACTTTTCTGGAATCCAAATCATATATATTAAAGTAGTTTCGATATAATGGAATACGAAACAAACAGCAAAAATCGATCATAATAAAAATACGCCAAATAATTTAGATACACCAAATTTTAGCGTATATTAGATATACAACGTATATTCGTTTTGATTTAGTTAATTTTGGTTATTTTTAAAATGCAAAGTTATAATTTTATTGTTACACATATTATATGGAATTTCGAGTTCCGATATCATATCAAAAATTTTCACCATATCGGATATTACAATTATAATAATCAAAATTTAAAAAATTCTATGTTCTAATGTTAAATTCAATAACAGAAAAAAAAAATCCATCAATGTTTGCAGAGTATTTTAATCGGGACAAATTTTGACGCTGCCTCAAAATAAAGTTCTGATCTGAACAAGTAATGGTTTTTATGTTAGCGTCTTAAAAAGATCTTTAAAAGATTTGTCAATTATCGCATGCATATTTATGAATTTTTAGAACAAAATTTTATTCAATAATAATAAAATTATATACGAAATCGATAATTTATTTATATTTATATATTTAAGTAATTAAATTAGAAAAACAAATATAAAATTTTTTAAAAACCATAATTTTTTTTATATCTTCCATTTAGAAATTTCTCATTTTCACACCCAACCCGCTAAAAATTGAAAAAGAAAAAATCGATTATTTCTCAACAAACTAATGTTCCATTTATTAAGAAATCTGGAAATTTTGAAATTATGGGATGTCAAAACATTATTATGGGTGTCAAAACAAAAGGAAGACTCCTAAGTTTAGTTCATAGCCACGTTATTGTGGTTATTGTCTATCACGACTATCATGGTTATTGTTACTAACTTATGGAATACAAAGACTTGTATCACAAGTAAAAATCAAGACAGTAACTAATAAAAAGTGTTGAAAGACCTGAAATAAATAACTAATTGCAAAAAGAGTAATAAATTAAAAGTGCAAATCAAAGTTGGTTTGAGAAGTTTTTAGCCTTAAGTGTATTTCGAAAAAATAATGACAATAATCAAACTTTAAAATTTATAGCTAAATCAAACGCTATGACAATAATTTAAAAATTATCATTCATGAATCAAATTTTGGTAAAATGTATTTATTTCTCTTTACATGATAATAGTTATTTTTATATTGATTTTCGTACTTTAACACAGTCATTCATCATATATCTCAGCGAAGATGTTTATATCCATCGGTTATTAATATACAAACTAGTATCGTACACTTTATGATTTTTTATAATTTGTTAAAGGATTCAAAGCACTACAGTTACCAATTTTAAACTATATAAAGCAGAGTATTTCTACGTATAATTAGCTTATAGGACTGCTGATAAACCTATAGCACTTTAAAAATTTTGAATCTTTATAAATATATAGCACAAAATTTTATTCAATAATAAAATGATTTTTTTTTTATAAATTATATACGTAATAATCGCATGTTTATAAATTTATAGCACAGAATTTTATCCAATACTAACAAAATAATTTTTTATTAAATAAATTATAAATTATGTACAATCGTTCAGATGTTAAAACAGAATCGATAATTATTATATTTAAATTAGAACAAAATAGCTCTTCCACTTAAAAATTTCTTATATTCACACCCAACCCGCTAAAAATTAAAAAAACTTGCCCGTTTGGGAAGAACCCGGTTGGGAAGAAAAACTGATTATTAAATTTAATAACCGTTTTTTTTTTATTTGATATTATTTATTTTTTAAAATAATGAAAGTTAATTTCATTATAAAAGTATTAAAAAATTTATTAGAAAAAAATTGATTATTTCTCAACAAACTAATATCCCATTTATAACGAAATCTGGAAATTTTGAAATTATGGGATGTGAATGATTACTTTGTCAAAAGGTTAGAATTTAGTTCATCGCTGATCAGACGAAATACGTTATTGTGGTTATTGTGTCTATCATGATTATCATGGTTATTGTTTCTAACCTAGGATTCTAGGAATACATTGACTTGCGTCACAAAAAATTCCACTTTGTGGCAATGCTGAGCATTTCCCTTTTATTTTATAAATTTTTTTGATTTTTTTTTCAACGAAAAAAAAATATTTTTTACGAAAAAGAAAAAGGTAAAGCAAAAATGGGAAGTTATTTCCTTTTCGATCAAAAAAAAATCTAAAAAACGTTAACTTCGCTATACTAACATATATAAATCTAACAGCTAATCCATAAAAATGCACAACTAATCCATAGAAACGCATAAATATTCACAAAAAAATCTATCGAATTATTTGTTATCAGGGTTAATAATAATAATAATGCTTAAATGATAATTGGAATTATCAATCATCTACTATTTATAGAATACTAGTTACTATGGGGTTTGAAAAAATAATAGTATTGACATTGTTAATAGTTCTTAATAAAATTCATATAAATGATTTTCCAATATGTTCACTTTTTTTGTGAATATTTTTACTTATGAAAGAATGGATCTCAAATGTAAGTTGTCTGTTATTGCGATTACTTAACTAATTTAAATCTTGATTTATGTTTTAAAGTATAAAACATTTGCTACAACGGTAAAAATAAAATCAAATAACAAATAAGAAACGGAAAACCGTCGTAAGTCCGGACTCCGGAGCGAAAAATTTTTTTACGTGACCCATGCGGACAACCGGAAACCATCACGTGACATTATTTGACTTACTCTTCAAGCAGTATATAGTCCTTCGCTTCGCTCCGAACATACTAATTTATGCTTGAGATTATTTGATAAATTTATTAGAAAGTTCTAAATATCACCGTTGGTGATTAAATTGATTACATAATTTCAATATCACTCTTAAAATATTCAACGTTTCTCTAATGTGATCTTAAAAATGAATACTATTGTGCCTCATAGAGAATTTCTTCGCTAGTGCTGTCGATATTCATTGTATTTATACTCGGAATATTGTTACTGCCCAACATTTGAATTTTCATTCAGCTATACAAAAAAACAAATTATTTTTATATGATCATTCTAATATGTAATATTTTGCATTTAAAAAATCATTCTTAGATGTAATATTAATATAAAATTTTAATAACTTGAAGTATAATAAACTCATTTACCGTTCGAATTCAACATAATCACCACTAATCATACAGCATCAAAAAGCGACACGACCAGCTATAGATTTCCGAATTTTCTAGATTGATTAATAATTAGACATTATTAAAAAAACGAGAATCTCAGAAATAATTATTAATGCGGTTAGGGTAATATCATTTATTACGTAATATCCATTTGTTTACCCCACCCTAAAATATTACGTAGAAATGTCATTGCCCTTAGTAGGTAGCACATTGATATCAGCTTATTTACAATGACATAATTATGATTATACATATATACCCTATTAAAAAATTTTGTCCGTTATTTCTGTGAAAACTCCGTAAAAATGAGTCTTTCACGGATCCATTCACGGAAAAATGTAAATATTTCAATAAATTCCACGATATAAGGTTATTAATTCCGGAAATATGAGCCTTATAGGGTTAGAGATAAAGTATACGCTACATCATAATCTTATATAGCTCTTTAATGAAATATTGAATAAAACATTTAACGTTAAGTCAATCCTCTAGTAATCTTAAGAATGAATACTATTGAAATAATTCATAAAATTATATATAAGATCTTATCTTTTTTATTATATTCAGCTTTCAGTTTTTCATTCGGCTATACATATTAAAAAAATTGATATAAAAAATTTAACATTACAATTTAAGTACTTTTATAATTTAATTTATTGAGTGATATTTTGATTAATATCCAGCTTGTTTACAATAATGGAGCCAAAAAATACTATTGAAAATGGCACATTGTAACAATTGTATTTTTCTTATAACCACAATTACGAATGAAACAATTGACTAATAATATTAATACCGACGTTATAAACAATTGTTAAATTTATATACATGATAAGCAAAAAAAATTTAGATAATTTAAGTGTGTGACAAATGGTGCGTGACTAAAGTTTCTGTTCTGAAAGGAAGTGTGCCATAGCACTGCGCCAGCGTAACGCAGAATTAACTCTAAAATTGTAAATATCGTACAACAATATGCTATATAAATAATTATATAAATACTAAAAAAATGCTGTAGATCAGTAGATCGGTTACATACCTTTCTAACTCTTTTCTAGACGATGTCTTTAAATTGTTGGCAAGAAGTCATTGATGATTATGAAAGATTACTTGAAACTGATGAAGGATATGACGTTATTATTTATGCCGGTGAAAATGAAAACGTTAAGGAACTACATGCTCTTTCTAATATTTTGTGTATCAGGTCACAATATTTTCGTACAGCACTTTCTAATGAATGGGCAAAGAAAAAGGATGGGAAGTTTATTTTAGAAAAACCAACCATTTCTCCAAATATTTTTAAAATTATTTTAAGGTAATAAATATATTGTACCTATAAATGTACTGTACCTATAAAATATTTAAATTAATATCTTTCATAAAATTCTTAGATTTATTTATTGTGGAAAAATTGATTTCACAAAATTAGAAGGATTTGAATTATTAAAATTATCTATGGCTATTTACGAACTTAATATTCAATCTTTAATTCCTCGTATTGAGGAATATTTAATTAAACATCAGTATAAATTTTTACAGCAAAATCCTACGAGAATTATTGAAACAATCTATCAAAATGAATCTTTTACAAATTTATTAGATTTTTGTCTTAACAAAATTTGTGAAGAACCTGAAATATTATTTGATTCTGAAAATTTCACTAGCTTAAAGGCACCTATAATGGAATTGCTTTTAAATCGGGATGATCTGTGTCTAGAAGAAATTGAAATATGGGATAACTTATTAAAATGGGCTTTTGCACAAAATCCTATTATTCCAAAAGATGTCACTAAATGGAACAAAGAGGAAGTCACAGTTATGGAAAGAACCCTTCATAGATATATCCATTTAGTTAGATTTTATCATATATCTTCAGAAGATTTTCATGATAAAGTATATCCTTTGAAGGAAATATTGCCAAAGGATTTAATTAATAATCTTTTAACATTTTATTTAGCACCAAATAAAAGAACAAATATTGATAAGCAGCTTCCTAGAAAGTCAAAATCAAAATGTGATAAGTATGATTCAGTTATTGTTAATTTTCAACATTTTGCATTATTTGCCAGTTGGATTGATAGAAAAAATGATAATTATTTAGAAGATGATATTCCATATAATTTTAATTTGCTCTATCGTTCTAGTAGGGATGGTAATACTGTTGCAAAATTTTATGAAAAAATTGAAAATAAAGGAGCTAATATCGTCGTTGCAAAATTTAAAAATACAAATCAAATAATTGGAGGATATAACCCATTGGATTGGAGTGGATACGGCATTTTTAAATTTACAGCTGATAGTTTTATATTTTCATTTAAAGATTACAAAAATACTGATACAGGAAAGATTGGAAGAGTGATTAAAAAGGAAGATGCTATATACTGTTTTGGTAATTATCATGGTCCAACTTTTGGTTCAAGTAAAAATGGTGGTAGTTGTGATATAGAGCTACGTTCAAGTAGCAACAGATGGAGATCATATCCAAATTCTTATCCTGATATTGGTATCCCAAGAAATTATGAGATTGAAAATTATGAAGTATTTCAAGTTGTTAAAAAGAATTAAAAGAGTAATTTCATATAGGATTCCTTTTATAGATTTATATAACATCTGTGGTTTGTGAAGTAATAATTAAGAAACTATTTTCTTAAATAAAAAATATGCATTTTTTTGGTGTTTAGAATATTATTCATATTTTATTTAATAAAAAACCACGTAAAAATATGATACAGTCAAATCTCCATAAATATATCCTCCTTAGGACTTGATACAAATGGCTTTTACAAGTAAATTTGTTGCTTACTTATTGTAAATATTCTAAACATATAATGGTAAATGTTATAAGCGAAATTAACATAAAAAAAAATAAAGTTCAATTTGAGGAGATTGAATTCAGCTCATTGATCACTAACTTTTAGTTTAATATAATGTTT
Organism: Rhizophagus irregularis; assembly: GCF_026210795.1. Classification (NCBI taxonomy): domain Eukaryota; kingdom Fungi; phylum Glomeromycota; class Glomeromycetes; order Glomerales; family Glomeraceae; genus Rhizophagus; species Rhizophagus irregularis. The sequence goes on along the minus strand of NC_089441.1, from coordinate 4,904,121 downwards.
AAATTTTGTAATATTTCTGAAATATTTTCACCAGTTTTTCACCTAAGAATTATTATGATATATTCGATTCCTCCAAACATTTTTAAAAATATTTCAAGATAATAGATATTACTAGAGTTCGATGTAATTTTTAAAATTAACTTTGCAGTAAAATTTGTAATAATTCGTTAATTTTTACAAGAATATGAGGTTTTATATTACGATAATATATATATGTAAGGACGAAAGCTTGTTGTACTTTAATTCCAATATCTTTCATACATATTTTTCTTTCAATTTTAATAAAATAAATTCACAGTATTTTATTTTAACCAATCAACTGTAATGGTGAGTATTAATAGCAAATAACTATTGAATATATATAGATTTCATTTTCAAATCTTGAAATGATTCTTAGGAATTTTTTCATTTGTTTCTCACGTTTTCGTATAATCTAATACAATTTTCTTTCTCAAGCAAAGGAGTAAAATTCAACATGAGATATTTAAAAATCAATTTGATTGAAATACATTATATCTTCTAAGTATTTTAGAACAACATCCATAAATCCATCTCAAAATAATAAAATAATAATTATATGAGTGATGATAATCTCGTACCAAACACCTGGCGGATAAATCTAAATAAATAAAAGAGGTAGAGACTAAACAAAAATAATTAAATTATTTTTAACCATATAATTGTGGCTCAGCAAGAATCAAGGTAAAAGTGCTAAAGAAATTAATATAATAAAACGTAACAAAAATTGATGCGCACGATGCTTTCAACGTTATTTGACCAACATAAAAACTTTGAGAATTAAACTTGCGTACGCACTTGTTAATAATAACTGAATGTAAATACGACAGCAGACCACTTTTTTTATATATGAAAAATTGTAGGTAGCATACAAGCATTAAAATCTTTTTATCAGAGTCCACAGCACACGGAAATGTTCAACATAAATGTAAAACAGCGTATGATGAGTAAAATGTTTTAGATTACAATCCAGTTGAAGAATTAAATTAAGCCGTATTCAGAACGTTTTCAAAAAAAAAACAAAGATGCATTGTCCGGACACTTTCCAGAAAAAAGAAATTGATTTTATCATGTGCGTGCGTTTTTTTTTGTTCGGAAACGTTTGAAAAACGCACTTTTCGTGTTTTATCTCGTATTGCAATTATCAGCAGTAATGGCAGCACACGGAGACTAGTAAGTAGCCAGCTAAGATTTTAACTGATTATTTATATAATATCGATTAATAATATTAATAGACATATAGCATAAATCAATTAAGTTCATTAATAAAGTCTTCTTGAAAAAGTATAAAAGTAATAATTAGTCGTTTATTGACTTTAAAATACTAATAAGATTTGAAAAAATAAATGTGCTATCAATATAATAAAATGAATTATGGTAATAATTCTTATGTTAAATATGTAAAACTGCTACGATAAAATAAACTTAAGTATATTATAATAAAAAAATTCTCAAACCTTAGTAATTATATGAGAACACGTACTACTTGTATCTTGACTCGTTCAGTCGATTAGGAATATGGATTTTACTAACCGACATTTTTATGAGACATCCAATATTGAAATCAGTATTAGTCTATAACTCAGTTATTGGATGGGGATATCGGTATATTTCTATTCCCCCATCCAATGACGTGATTGAGCGAGCAGATTTAAGTTCATAATGAACATGTATAATACTTAAGAATTATTTAAAGTACAGTTTATCTGTTATTGAGAACTAGTTTCACATACAGTAGTAGTAAAGTCGTTTATTGCATATTGAAATTTGAAATTCGCTAAAAAAAAATTTTAAATACGAGTCCCTGTAAAAAATCTGATCCGTGTTTTATCTTTCCATGTTTTTTCCGTGAATGTATCATTTTCACGGAATTTTTACGGAAGACACGGAGAAATAATGGAAATATTCGGATAAAAATTTTCGACACTTGATGAACGTAAATGATTTATGCTTAAGATTATTTGATCCTTACAAATTTGTTAACATTTAGAGATATATTTGGTAATGATGTAACAGTTACATAATTTTGTATAGCTCTTTAATGAACATTGTATAAAATATTCAGTTTAATATAACAGTCAATTTCTAATGAGTAATAACGCGTTAAAAAATATTCATAAATTATTTAATTACATTTCACTCAGAAATGATATATAAAATATATAATAGTCTAATGCGGCACTACGTGCCGTGCCGCTATTGGATCATTTACGTAACATTCTACCCATAAATCAGTTAAACAACTGTAGTAGTAATTACAATTATGGAAAGAATCCTTCATGTTCCGTTATATTCCGTCCTTTTAATTAAATTTTTTTTTTTGATGTCTATCTTGTATATCCTTGAAAATTACTAATAATTAGTAGTTATTAGTATTACTTTTTTAACTATCTATCCAGTTTGTTTACAATAACTGTGTTTTTTCTTATAGTTAGTTACATTACGAACGAAACATTGATCAATAATATTCATTTATACGGTAGAAACCAATTATTAATCAATTTAAACATAAAAACATTTTTTTTTACTAACAAAAAAGGTCGAATGATACTGTGCCATGCACTGCGCCAGCGTAACGCAGGAATAATTCTAAATTTGGCCTCATTGTAAAATATCATACAACAATAAATTGTATAAAAATATATCAAAAAATGGTGTAGATCAATAAATAACTCTATCTCTTTTCTAAACGTAACGATGTCTATAGAATATTGGCAAGAAAATATTAATGACGACTATGAAAGATTATTTGAAACTGATGAAGGATACGACGTTATTATTTATGCCGGTGAAAATGAAAATATTAAAGAATTTCATGCACATTCAATTATTTTACGTACCAGATCACAATATTTTTGTACAGCATTTTCTAACGTATGGGAAAAGAAAAAGGATGGGAAATTTATTTTAGAAAAACCAAATATTTCTCCTAAAATTTTTAAAATTATTTTAAGGTAATAAAATATAAATAAACTGAATGTATCCATATGTGGTAATTTTTATTAATATTCTTCATTAAAATAATTTTTTAGGTTTATTTATTGTGGAAAAATTGATTTCACAAAATTAGAAGGGCTTGAATTATTAAAATTATCTATGGCAGCTGATGAACTTAACATTCAATCTTTAATCCCTCGTGTCGAGGAATATTTAATTAAACATCAATTTAAATTTTTACAACAAAATCCTACAGGAATTATTGAAACAATTTATCAAAATGAATCTTTTACGAATCTATTAGATTTTTGTCTTGACGAAATCTGTAAAGAGCCTGAAATATTATTTAATTCTGAAAATTTCACTAGCTTAAAAGCACCTATAATGGAATTGCTTTTAAAACGGGATGATTTGTACTTAAATGAAATTGAAATATGGGATAGCTTATTGAAATGGGCTTTTGCACAAAATTCTACTATTCCGAAAGATATCACTAAATGGAACAAAGAGGGAGTTACAATTATGAAAAGAACTCTTCATAGATATATTCCTTTAATTAGATTTTATCATATATCTTCAGAAGATTTTCATGATAAAGTATATCCTTTAAAAAAATTATTACCAAAAGAATTAATTAATAATCTTTTTACATTTTATTTAGTACCAAATAGAAAAATAAATATTGACATGCAACCTCCTAGGAGATGGTATGATTCAGTTATTGTTGATTTTCAACATTTTGCATTATTTGCTAGTTGGATTGATAAGAAAAATGGTAATTATTTAAGAAATATCCCCTACAATTTCAATTTATTATATCGTTCTAGTAGGGATGGTAATACTGTTGCAAAATTTCATGAAAAAACTGATAATAAAGGAGCCAATATTGTTGTTGTAAAGATTAAAAATACAAATCAAATAATCGGAGGATATAATCCATTGGATTGGGGTGGTAATAGCCATTTTAAAACTACAGCTGATAGTTTTATATTTTTATTTAAAGATTACAAAAATACTGATACAGGGAAGATTGGAAGAGTGATTAAAAAGGAAGATGCTATATACTGTTATAGTAATTATGGTCCGACTTTTGGTTCAAGTCTTAATAGTGGTAGTTGTGATTTAGAGCTACGTTCAAGTGGCAACAGATGGAGTTCATCTCCAAATTCTTATCCTGATATTGATATCCCAAGAAACTATGAGATTGAAAATTATGAAGTATTTCAAGTTGTTAAAAAGAATTAAAAAAGAAAGTCGTTTGTATTCTTCTTGTACTATATAGTTTTATAGGTTAAATTTATATTAACCATTTTTCAATAAATTATATTTTTTTAACTTAAGCCTTAATTTATAAATTTTATAGTTTAATACAATATATAACATTTATCAATTGTTATCGTCCTATCAGTAAAATTATCAACCATCTGTTTGCTGAAAATAACCAGTTTTGTAAATATTAATATAATTCTCTCAATTTCCAACTTCACTCTAATCCTGGCCATCCCTATAAAATTTTTATCCGTTATTCTGTAAAAACTCCGCAAAATGAAGCCTTTCACGGATCCATTCACGGAAAATGAAAATAATTCGATAAATTCCGTGAAAAAAAGATGGAATATAAAAAAAACGGATCGACTTTTTTGCAGGGTATCATGAGGATATACTGCATGCTTTTTCAAAGTTACGATATACATGGCTTTGCGTAGTCAAGTTAGAATAAACCTAATATCGTTTCCAAACATTATCGCTTGAGATTCAATACTATAAAAGTCTAAATTGATTATTTAGTAGAAATTGTCGTTTTTTATTCCAAATAGAAAAAATTTTCTATAATAAATACATAAAAATTAATAACAATATTAAATATTATTATAAAATAAAATAGTCACTCTTTTTATTTCACAAAATTGCCCGAAGTGTAACGAAGAATTCCATGCAAAGGTCACACAAAAATGTCTAAAACGCTCTTTTTATTTCACAAAATTGTCCACAGTGTAACGAAAGAACTATACACAGTACTTCTATGCATAGGTCGCACAAAAATGTCTGTCCGCCCGACCGGCACACTTAATAACGGTTTCCTAGTTATGTATAATACATTTTTAAAAAAATTTAATTATCAAAATTTGTTGTAACTTGTATCAAATTTAAAATTTTATTAAACCTAAGAAATTAAAATAATAATTATTACTTATAGTTAATCAAAAGAAATAAAGTTTGGAGCGAATATTATGTTAAAGTTACTGTAAATAATAGTAGTAGAAGAGAATAATAAATGATTTGTAATATTTTTTTTATGCCCTCTTATCCATTATTTACCTTTCCTTTCTTTCTCTCCTTTTTTTCTCTCTCGCCCTTTCCGTTTCTTGCACCCCTAAAAAAAGTACTAATAAATTATATTAAATTATCCTTCTTCGATCACAAAATAAAAAAACTTCTGGTTATAAATAAAAAAGAAATTGTCATTATGATAAATAATTAAATATTAAATAAATACTAATGTACTTTTTCTCCAAATTTCAGATTTGGTCATTGTAAAAATTTCTAAACGTTTAATTTATTATCATTTAGTTAATTGTAAAATAAAATAAGTAATAATAATAACTTAAATTTTACATTAACCCCTCTATCAAATAATCCAGTATATAAATATCCCTTAATTAAATCCTTTATAACAAACTCGAAATACTTCATAATTTTCAACTTCATAATTTCCTGGGATGCCTATATCAGGATAAGCATGCGGTTCTGAGCTCCATTTACCATTTGAACGTACCATTATATCACAACTAACATTATTATTTACGCCAAATACTGGTCCACAATTATTATGACCATATATAGCATATTTCTTATTGGTTACTCTTCCAATTTTGCCTGTTTCAATATTATTGTAATCTTCAAATGAAAATATAAAACTATCAGCCGTAGCTTTCCAAAGAGCAAATCCACTCCAATCGAATGGTGAATATCCTCCAATCACTTGATTTGTATTTTTAATCTTTGCAACAACAATACTGGCTCCTAAATTATCTGTTTTCTCATGAAATGTTTTAATTGTATCACCATCTCTACTAGCACGATACAGTAAATTAAAACTATAAGGAATTTTTCTTGAATAAACATTACTAGTCTTATCTATCCAACTAGCAAATAATGCAAAATGCCGAAATTCGATGATAACTGAATCATACTTTGATCGTCTGGGAAGATGTTTATCAATATTTGTTTTTTCATTTGGAAATTTAAAAAGGTTATCAATTAAATCTTTTGGTAATAATTCTTTTAAAGGATATACTTTATCATAAAGATCCTTCAAAGATATATGATAAAATCTAATTAAAGGAATATATCCATTAAGAGTCCTTTCCATAATCATAACTTCTTCATTATTCCATTTAGTAATATCTTTTGGAATATTAGGATACTGTGCAAAAATCCATCTCATCAAGTTATCCCATATGTCAACTTCTTCTAAATGTAAATCATCTCTTTTTAAAAGAAATTCCAATAAATGTGGTTGTATAGTAATAAATTTATCTGAATTAACAAAATTTTCACATATTTTATTAAAAAAAAAGTCTACCAAACTTGTAAAAGATTCATTTTGATAAATTGTTTCAAGAATTCTCAAGGGATTTTGATGTAAAAATTCATATTGATATTTAATTAAATGTTTTTCAACACGAGGAATTAAATATTGAATATTTAGTTCATCTACTGCCATTAAGAGTCTAAATAAATCTGGTCCTTCTAATATTGTTAAATCAATTTTTCCACAATAAATAAATCTAAAATTTTTTTAAAAAAAATTACATTATTAAAATTATAAATTATTTTATTATTCTTTATATATTTTTTTACCTTAAGATAACTTTTAAAACATTTGGAAAAACATTTGGTTTTTCTAAAATAAATTTTCCATCCTTTTTCTTTGCCCATTCATTAGAGAGTGCTGCATGAAAATATTGTGACCTGATACGTAAAATAATTGAATGCGCATGTAATTCTTCCATATTTTCATTTTCACCAGCATAAATAATAACATCATAACCTTCATCATTTTCAAATAATTTATCATAAGCATCAATAACTTCTTGCCAACAATCTACAGACATCTCATCGATAAGTTACGAAAGGAAAGTAAGGAAAGTAAAATTTAGTATGCGCTGATCGACAATTAATTTTGCATTTTTCAATGGCGTACATTGTTGTACAATATTTATAATGAAAAGGGCTTACCTGTGCAACTATCAAAAAAAGTATGGCGTGACATAACAAGTATGGCGTGACATAATTCGGATTAGTTTTTTTTTTTATTACATAACTCCGAAATATTACCTTTTACGGTATCGCATGCAAAAAATTTTCATAGATATTCTAAAATTAAAAAATATTTTTATAAATAATATCTACAAAAACTTGAAATACTTCATGATTTTCAATTTCATAATTTATTGGAAGAGCCCACATGATAACTACATGAACGCAGCTCTATATTATAACTATCACTATTACTACCTGCGCCAAAAACTTGTCCATAACAAAATACAGCACGTTCTGTATTAATCACGGTAATCTTTAAATGAAAATATAAAACTGTCAGTCGCAAATTTAAACCAATATCCATTCCAATAAAATGATTATTTCCTCTAATTATTTGATTTGTATTCTTAATCTTTGCAATTATAACATTGGCCTTTTTATCTGCTTTCTCACGAAATTGTATTATAAACTTTACTAGCACGAATAGTAAGTAAATTAAAATTTAATTTAGGGAAGCTTTATTATAATTTTTCTTACCAAACAAACTGCTCAAATATTGCAAAATGTTGAAATTTAGCAATAACTGAATCATACTTTGCCTCTATATAAAATCTACGAGGTCGCTCGTTCGTCGAATTGTCATTACGTGAAATTTAAGGAGAGTAGTAATTAAATCTTTTGGTATTTTATTTAAAGGAAATGCCTTATTCATCCGAAGAATCTATCTAAAGGAATATATCCACTAAAAGTTCTTAATTGTCGTTTCATCTCTGCTCCATGTCACTTGAGATAATAGGATATTGCGTAAAAGTCCTATTAAAATATTTCATACGTCAATTTCTTCGAAATTTCAATAAAAGAATTTTCACAGGATTTTTTGTAAAAGCTCGTATTCAATGCGAGGATCCAGCTACTACCATTAAAAGTCTAAATATTTCAGGTCCTTCGTTGAATCCATTTTTTTCACAATAGGTAAACCCAAATATTATTTTATAATAAAATTACTGTATACATATGCACATTTACAGAAACGAATATTTTTTATTATCTTAAAATTATTTTTACAAATGTTTGGGGAAACGTCAAATAATCTTTTTCATACCTTCTTGACCACAATCTACAGTAATCGGCATGTGAAAGTATGTTGCTGATCAACAATTAATTATGATGCCGTACAGACGTAACAGTACATTATTTATTATTAGCTAGAACTATTATTTATTATTAGAACCAATTAAAAAATGGCAAGATTTTCATCAAATTTTCTTTCCGGAGAATTATTAATCATTAATTAATTTAGGAGAGTACGTGAAGATGATATAAGGGGGTGCACGTGGAGGTGACGAACAGGGTTAGCTTAATTTATTACTTAGGAGGATAGTAGGAAGTATATTTAATGGTTAATATTTTTCCCTTGAATATATTACTTTAAATATTCAAAAATAAAAAATAAAAATATTCATTATATTAAATTATATAAAAATAAATAAATAAATAAATTTATTTTTTTTTTGGTAACAGATTACATCGAGGAATATAAGAAAAATACATAACATCTGATCTGATACACTACTGAAATAATTTATTAATATTGAACTTTCACCGAAAGTGGACCACCATAAATTAAGTCTCTAGGGTAGAAATATGAAAGTTGTGGAAATTCAAAATGAGAAAGAAAAGATAAAGAAATATCAAAGTTCAAGTGAGAAAACTAGGTGCCACTGTATAAAAAGTTGGAACTAATGGAACGAATCCATGCAAGATCATTAGAGTGTCGAAAGCGGTTGTCTTTAAAAGGAGTTGAATAAATATATTCACTATAATAATTATAACCATGTGATTGTCGCGAGGGACGATTAGAGTTGTGCGAATGTTTGCTTATGCAGGTTGAGAAGGATTCGAAAAATCTATTTATTTAGTTATATTTATATAAATAAAAGTAAACAAATCGTTGCTTGTTGTCACCTGATCACCAATGTTGAGATGCAGCAACATTGATCAGGAGGGAAGGGAGGGAGGGAAGGAAGGGAAGGGGAGGGGGAAAGGAAAGAAAAGGAAGGGAAGGAAAACGAATAGAGAAGGGAAAGGAAGGGGAAATGGGAAATGGGAATGGGAATGGGAAAAAGCGAGCGAGGGGATAAGGGAAAGGGAAAGAGAGAAGAGTGAGGAAAATCAGGGAATACACAAATATAAAATATACCACCCACCAATATGTTTGAGACAATAAGTTTTATCCTTCAGTAGGGAACGCGTCGAAAGATATTTGTCCTCCTTTTATTTCAGATAAGTTAATTAATTAATAGATAATTTATAACCGATTTTTTTTTCATTTGATTGTATACCAATTGAAAATTTTAGTTCGGATATTATGAATTTGTCATATATACTTTAGTATCAGAAAAAAAAAAGAAGAAAATATAAAAGAGAAATACGTATATTTATATAATTTTTTTGTATATTTTACTTCATAATAAATAAATATCATTGAATCTCAAATAATTTACTCGAGCTAGATTATTTACTTAATACGGACCTTATATAAATTTAACCACTTGCAACACAGTTAGTTATATTATGTATCGCAAAGAGTTAGTATAACTAAAAATGTTATAAAAAGACTCGTTCTTTCTCTGCTCCTCTACTCCTTTTTTCCTCGCAGTTCTTTACTAATTTTTTATGATCCCATCCCTAAACTACAATATTTTCAATATTCCTTATACCTTCATAATTCTGTTTCTCCCTGCCGGTCAACATAATAATCCTCTTCTATTTTTCTATAGCAATTTTTTCATGCTTGTTCTACCATGACCTTTTTAATATTTGAAGAATACTATCCGCTCGAAAGTAGCGAGAAGATGACGGGAAAGGTTTTGGTGAACTCAAGGCGCAGTTAGGCGCAGTAAATTAACGATAATTTTGGCCAGCACTATACCAACTACCTTCATATGATTTACACGATTTGACAAGGTGGAAACTAAGTAAACCGAGGTAAGAGTTCTGTTCCTTACTTATATCACGCGCGTTATCTCAAGATACCAAATCTTATAATTTAACTGTTAATGACATTAAATTATAATTGATGGTTGACGCTTAAATCTTCTCTTTCATGGCAGGACCATGGTAAGGATTCTCATGCGCATACTTATTGGAGGTTGGAGGAAGTATGTCAAATGGGATTGTTAGTATCTGATTGGCGGTTCCTGAAAAGGGTGACGTTAATTCCTTGCGGGTTTCTTGATAAACTATTTATGACCTTTTGTTAATTGATCGTTACAGCGACACGTGTTACTCATACATCGGTGCTCTTTGATTTTATCAGGCGGCGGCAACTGGTGAAGTCTAGATATCAACCATTAAATCTTATTAGACGTTTCTACATCACATTGATACTATCACGACAGAATCAATAGCAAAATTGTTAGATTGTTTTGATAAAAATAATAATAATAATAATTATTTTTCATTCAATTTACAATGCTTCCATTGAAGCTCTCCAAAATGAAATGATTCGACGTTATGAAATTGTCCGAAGAATTTGGCCAGTTGAAACTGATCAAACCGATCATATGGGAGCTCTTCTCCTGAAAGCTCTTCATCTGATGCATCTCTTGAAGAAATTAGATCCCATTTTAAGCAAGTTTTGATTCGATTAGGACTCTATAGATTATGTGTTTGAAACAGTTAGACGCGAAATTCGTAAACTTAAACTTTTATTATGGCGGAGGGAATTCAAAATTTAGCGGTTTGAGAAACTAGAGGGTATATAGGACTATTACGTAATTTTTCGGTCGTACGTAGTCGTATGAATTGACCGTATTTGATTAGTCAGTGTGACTTCAGAAATTAATGTAGCGCAGTGGCGCTATGTGATGTAAGATACATCGTACTATTTTCTCCGAGGAGGAAGGGCAAAAAAAAAAAAAAATTACAAATAATAAGGCTATAGGCATATATGTATTTTATACATATTTCTATATATAAAAATGTATAAGTATGAGGGATTTTGTCTGTAAATCGGTGAAAATTGATCGTGAAATGGTGATTGTCCGTTGATCAAAATCCCATCCCGCTACTCCGTCCACATTATTCTCAACATTCATTATCTCGACATTCATTATCCCGATACATTATTTTTTACAATAAAACAATATTTGCAAAGTGTTAAAAAAATCATTACATATTAGTAAAAATATTTTAATCATAATGCATAATAAAGATAAAAACATTTATTTCTGCTAAAATTATTAAACATTAAAAAAATTAAAAATTTTTAAACTTTTGCCATATATTTTAAAAATTATTACATATTTATTACAATTATATTACGTCTATAAAAAAATTAATAAGAAAAAAAAATAGCGTGTCAAGATAGTAAGTGACAGGGTAATGAATATCGGGTTACGGGATTTTGAAGTTCGGGATTATGATTTGTCAGGATTGTGAGCGTCGGCTGATTGTCGGGATTTCTAGTAAATCAGTCGGTGAGAACGATTTTTGGTGAAATAACGTGTCCTATTTAAAAGAGTGGTATAAAAAAGAATACTCTACTATATGATATAAAATTTAAAGAAAAAATATATGATAACTTCGAATTTTACTTTTACAAAGATAGTAACTTGTAAACAGATAAATAGATTAACATTGTGAAAATGGAATTATATATTAATTTATTTTTACGAAAGAATAAATATATTTTTGTTTTTCGACAAAACTTATGTGAATTAAAAAATAAATGAAGAATTGCTCTAAAATTAATCATTCAAAATTTAATAATTCGTATGCTTTAAATGAAATCCAAATTTGAAAATATATATACGCAATATTAACGTCCGATTTGAAATTGAAGACAAACTCAAAAATATTATATTTTTTCACTAGTCTATACATTAATCATTAATAAAAATCTATATCTAATTTGCTTTTTAATACTGCATCAAATTTTCGTAATACCATAGCAGTATTGTAAAAGAAAAAAAAAAAATTTTTTCTTTTGTAGAACAAAGAACAAGATCCTTTATATCTTTTTATATATTAAAATGATCATACTTATCACACATTTTTTTTTAATAGCTTTCTCAAAAATATAACTACCCAATAATTTCATTTTTCCTTTAGTATAGCTCTAAGTTCGCATATAGCTCTTGCATATATTAAATTTGATAAATTTGCTGACAAACCAATAGTTACAATTTTATTCAATTTTTGCTATATATGTTAATATTTTTCTTTTATTTTGAGAAGTCATTTCAGTACATATAATTAATGTTTTTAATCAATTGTATGATATCGTAAGAACAAAATGTTTCCATAAAAAAAAAAGAAATAAATGACGCAACATAAAAATTTCATAAATAAAAAAAATTATTTAACGTATTCAACATATAACATGGATAACTCAACAATAAAATTATTATAAACTAACTAACATGAAATGTTACGGCGGGCTACTCCCCGAAGAAATCCAATGTCCGAACAACGACTTGATGCTGCTCATAATTTTAAATACTCCCAATATTTCACATCTCCTATGCCATGATAATAATGATGGAATAGAATTTTATAATAATAATGATATTAGTCTGAATAGAAGAAGACGTTAATAAACTTCATTCAAAAATATTTGTATGGACGTTAAATATTTCAGCTCTTCATGCAATTACATATTATCATGATGGAGGCAAACAGTAGTAAAGAAAAGATTTAAGTAATTTTACAGGTATTACCGACCATTATAACAATCATGTTAATAATTCATCATTAATATCACGATCCTTATAACCTCCTCGAACAGAATTCTTGTTCATTCATCAGAAAAATATGCTTGGACGTCATCAAACTAACAAGCAACAGGGCGATCTAGCTCAAGGGACCAACCAATTTGGACAGTGGTATCTTTCCAAGAACCCAATAACGACTTCCAGGCTCTATATTCGATTTCCTTGTCTAAAAATCATTTATAATTGTACGTGCAGTCCTAAAAAAAAGTTGTATCAAAACATTAGTAATCCGACTGTTAAATATTGACTTGTGAGTTATTAGTTAATCATTGATCATGAACTTACAGTATGCATTCTCTTTTTTTTCAGAAAACACGATTTTTCCAACTTTCAATTCGTCATATGCTGAAATCAAGTGCGTTTGTATTAGAACCATTCTTGAAGTAATTTCAAGAACAATATGGGAAAAACTATAAAAAAAGAAAATGAAAAGATTAAGACCATTGATTTAACAAATAGTAGCGTCAATACCAAGACCATGATATAGCTCTGGGACCAATCATGCGTCTAAGCATCATAACAATAGGTAACAAATAGTAGTGTCAATACCAAGACCATGATATAGTTCTGGGACCAATCAGTGTGTCTAGGCATCACGACAATAGGCCATCACCGCCATCACGACAATAGGCGATTTATAGGCCATTACCACCATCACAACAATATGTAACAAATAGTAGTGTCAATACCAAGACCATAATATAGTTCTGAGACCAGACCATGATATAGCTCTGGGACCAATCAATGTGTCTAGGCATCACGACAATAGATAACAAATAAAAACCATGGTCATAGCTGCAGAGGATTAAGGTTTCGTTGATTCATTACTTAAGAAAAAGTGCCGAGTAGTTTGTGTTTTGTCATTACAAGATAAAACGAAAGTCGCGGAACATTCAAGAGCCGAGCATACCGCTCCAATTGAAATGCCAATTCCAAAACAACGTTCTCACGGGAGTTTATCCGAAAGAAAATTTTGTATTAGCCTGTGATCATTGTATCATTTGTGTGATGGTTTAATTGAAAAAAACATGAGGCGTATAAATATAATAGAAATAGATGTCATATCATAACAAATTAATATAATTTTAGTTAAATTTAAACTTTTATTGAATTATAATTTTACTAATATAATCACACTTTTCACAATATAAATCACCTAGTAAGAATATTTATTAAGCACTTCACCTCAAAATTAGATGATTCATTTTACCATAGAATTTTCATAAGCTGGTATTAATTTTTCGAGAAGCAACTTCCAGGCGCTATGTTCAATTTGTTGTCTGAAAAATCAGAAAATAATACTAGGAAATTAATAAACGAGGCCCAACTTTCTCCAAGAATTTTTTCTTGGAATTGTCAAGATACACTGAATAGGTTTATAATATCATAGAATAGTTAACACACAAATTTCGATATTCACAGTATACACTTACGAAAAATTTATAAATAAAGTCGAGATTAGTATTTTTTATGTTCTTTGCGGAAATAATAGTACTTATAGATATTAGTCGCACAAATGATCATCTAGTATGATGATAAAAAAATGAAAAAGATAAAACAATGTAAAAATAAAATAAATAAAAATATAAGGTAAAAATAAAATAAAAAAATGAACAAAAAAATAATAAAGAAAATGATATCAAATATGTATGTTCCGCGGCACCCCTATAAGAAGACAATTTTCATAGAATACTGTATGTAGTTTTAACTTACCATGATGACAGAGAAAATTCGACAAAGTAGCTTGTTAAAAGGAAACGTTATGATTTTATTTTTTTTTTTCTAACGTAAATTTTTTATGAAATCTGAAACTCAAAGGAAGGCCTACATATACTTTTTTTTGTAACACAAACTAATACAATTACGCGTATTCCCTTACGCGTATTCCATTAGTACTGTACTTTGGAGATTAGAGCCACTGTTCTCAAGTATCTTCTTCAAGTATCACAATCAATAACGGGATCAATAGAATTATAAGCTTGAGCAAATCAGGCATTAAATCGTGTATAAATCACTTATTCGGCACTTCGAACCGAATAACTAACGCTACCTAAAGGTAGCTTGGAATCAATATAACAGTTATTCGGCACTTCCGAATAACGATTAAATATTGAAAAAAATCTTGCTGAACTCATCTTTGTTACGTAAAAATAAAACCAGGAAAAAGGAAACCGTTTAAGTCCTTCGCGTTGAAGTGTAATGCCATATTTCAGGGGCCCGTTTTTGTCCCTACTCCCTACGGTAAAATAGTCCTTTCAGACAATAATTAGAAACTCTTCGAACTTCGGATATTTTTTTGATCACTCGATTGAGGAGATGTTTTTGGGCGTATCGACGTATCGTGTCTTTCCTCCACAATCTTTTATATTTAGATGATATTTTTTTAAAAAAACAAACGTATTTTATTTCTTTTTTCGACGTTAGTTTGTTTTGAATCTTTAAATCAGAAATTTTTTATGATCTGCCGGTAGTCGGGTTTGGTTAAGGATAAAATAATGATACGATAAATAGGGAAGAAACAAATATTTATGTAAACAACAAATTCTTTTTAAAAATAGATTTACATTATATGAAAAAGATTTTATTCATATATTGTAAAGTTATTCACAGTTTACACAAAAAGAAAAAAATATTACTTTTACATATATTTCACTTGTAAAAGTTTCACACGAAAGAATTAATACCTAATTCGTTTGGTAATATACAATTGAGTATAGTATTTTTTTCTAAGCCCATGCTCATTGCTCAATAGTCATGGCACCATATAATATTCAAATAATTGTTCCTTTCTTACTTCTTTTTGTCTAGTGATAAAAAGAAGGTACAATTAGTAGAAATAAACAGTAAAGACCAAAAAAAACAACTGTATTTAATTAATTTAATTCTATAAATATATCTATTTTAGAAAAGTTCAAGAAGCCAAGATAAAAATTAAAAATTAGCAATAAAGAGTAATACAGTTTATTACAGTATATTAAATATAAAAATATTATAATTTCACGAACGTTAAACGGTTTTCTTTTTGCGAAAATTTTTCTTTCTATATCTATTAAGCAACTTAGCTTTTTATTTGAGATCAGTTTAATAAAATTTTCTTAAAAAAAATGAAAATAAATAAATAATTGCAGTGAAATAGGGATTTTTTTTTTTTTGAAGACGAAACACAAATGATCAGCAAACATGTGATATTTATCCAATTATAATCTAAGTGATTAAATCACATGATATAAAATATACAAGAACTTTTTAAAATTCAAAGTCCGATTAAATCAAAATCGTCAAGAAAAATTCGCGAGAAATTTCCTTAATACTGCTTAAATTAAGTCCGATTAAATAAATTATATAAAATTGTCAACGAAATTTTTCCTTAATACTGCTTAAATTTAAAGTTCAAAGTCAGATTTATAAATTACATCAAGAAAAATTCGCTTAATACTACTGTTTAATTTTATGTTTATTAACTAGAAATATGATAAAAAAAAAATAAAATAAACTAAGATTCGTAACGTTTATTATCGGGGACTTTGTCCTCATGATAATACTAATGTATATTATTTTATTATGAATTAAGATTTTATGCAGCATTTTAAAAGTATTACCAAGACTTTAGAATAATATAATTGTATTAGCTCATAAAATGCTTCTATAAGGATCAAGTCTACTAAATGGATCACCAAGTAGAAGTCATGCCGTGATTTTGATGATTTAAGTCGGAGCTCCTGTATTCTCATATGGACTTTTATACTCTGATGTGACAGCACAGTCATACATTGGAATACCTTAGATGAATTTAATGATATATACGACTTTTGATCGTCTCCCAGATACAATTCTAGGAAAGTTAGATTGCTAGAAACCAAGGATGATCAAAAAAAGGAAATAGTTCAATAATCTTTTTCCATTAAGAATTGGAGGAATACTTAACATTGCTAACTAATATCACTATCACACTGATAAGCTACTAGAATGAACTTAGCCACTTATTAAAAATTCAATTCTTGATTAATACCATCAATTGCACACAAAGAATTATTTACTAAAAGCTGTTGTGTTTGCATCTTTTTTATTCAATGGTGGCTTTATAACATTATAATCGACCGAGTTTACCATTGGTCCCTATTCTTTGATTATCTAAAAAAGAATAAATAATAAACTTATCTTGTGTACATATTTAAGTGCAAATTACCATACTAGATACAGTCACACTGGACAAATAAAATATTCTATGCAGTAAAGTTATTACTAAGAAGTCACGAACGAATTACAAGATACGAGAAATGTGAAAGATATAATAACAATATACAAACATAAAAAATCAAACATCAAAAAAAATGATTTATGCAAAGCTTTATTGATTCTTTCAAATATGGTAACAAAACTTACAAAGAGAAAACGAAGTGATGAATTGATGATGCGAGACGAACAAATTAAAATCATGATAATCATTTTCACATGATTATCACAATAAACATTTCGTTTAAGTGTTACCACATTTAGTTAATGATTTTTGAATGATTTGAAAGATCAACGAGTTTCCTAAATAGGCAAATTTTTATTTGAGATTACCTTTTTTAAATATATATGAAAGTAAACATTCAAATTTTTTGATTAGTGTAACAAGGCTAGAAAAGTTTCATTCATTAAATAAATATTTAACATGAATTTTTAGATGAATTATTTTTTTCAAAAAAAAAAATCCATTTTTAAGTTTTAAAATTTAACCATGCAATATAATTTAACAGAAGAAAAAATCAAAATTATCCAATCTCTTGGAAAACTTCTTAAAAATGGAACAGATCATAATGTTATTATTCACATCGGAGAATATTCTAATTCTAAAAAATTTCTTGCTCATACTGCTATCTTACGCTATAGATCAGATTATTTTAACAAAATACTTTCCGAAAAAAACATCAAGAAAGAAGGCGGAAAATATATAATTAAGAAACCAAATATTACACCTCAAGCATTTGAGGTCATACTTGAGTAAGTAACTACTAGATATTTTAAAGAAAAAAATCTTTTCTCATATAAATATACTAAAAAAAAAAATTTCCTTCTCAAATAGGTACCTTTATATTGGTGAAATTAATATCACTAACAAAACTGGAACCGAGCTTTTAAATATTATGTTTGCTTCTAAAGATCTAAAGTTAGAAGAATTAGCTGAATTTATCAAGGAATTTATCATTAATCATCATCATCTCCTTTTACAAAATGATCCTGTCGGAATTCTTCAAATCGTTAATGATAACAATACTTTTATAAAGATAAAAGAATTTTGTATAGAAAAAATTTGTTCTGAACCAGAGATTCTCTTCAAATCTGATAAATTTACTCAATTATCTGCCTCTTTATTGGAAATTATTTTGAAACGCAATGACTTGAATTTAGATGAAATTGAAATTTGGGATAATTTAATAAAATGGGGATCAGCACAAGAAGATCGAGAGATCAAAAATTTCTTCAAATTTATAAGATTTTATGATATATCTTCTGAAGATTATATAATGAAAGTTAAAGAATATTTACCAGAAGAATTAAGAGCAGATCTTTTAAGATTTTATATGATTCCTGGACATGAACCAGAATGTAAAACTTTACCAAGGCGTATTGTTGATTCTGTTATAATTAATCGAAAACATGTAGAAGTTTTTGCAGATTGGATTGATAAAAAAAATAGTTGGAATGTTGAAAATAATAACGGTACCATTAATTATAAATTTAATCTTCTTTATAGAGGTAGCAGAGATGGTAATACAATCGCTGAAGTCCGTAAAAAATGCAACAATAAAGGAGCTACTATAATCGTAATAAAAATTAAGGATTCCGAACAAGTAGTTGGAGGTTATAGTCCTATTGGATGGGATTCAAGTGATACTTATAAATCCTCGGCAAACAGTTTTATATTTACAATTCCAAACAGAAAGAACATTCAAACCGCAAAATTAGTTTATGGTTATGATGATCCATATTCCATATTATGTCGTCATTTCGCAATATTTGGTTATAATGATTATAATCGTAATTGGAATGTTAATAATCCATTTTCTTCTCCTAAATTTGACGGTATACCAAAAGGAAATCTTTATATGGATGATTATGAAATTATTCAAGTTGTCGAGAAAACTAGTGTTTCAAAGAATAATCTTGAAAACACTAGTCTTATCAAGAGTACTGTTGAAAATTTTGGTACCACCATGAAAAATATAGAATATACTAGTAAAAAAAGCAATCAAAAAAGCATTTTGAAAAGATTAATATGCGGGAAATCTTAACACGTCACACTCTTTCTTTGGTAAAAAAATTGCAATTCATTTAACCCGGCATTTTGCGTGAATAAAAATAATAAAAATACATATATTCATTGATAGCACCATGAAAAGATTATATTGGGATTTGGGAGGCTAAGCAAATGTTAAGAGGCCGTAGTTATTTATCAATTTTTTTTGGAAAATAACTAAAATTAAACCGGATCCCAGGAATAATCATATTGTGCACAGAGTTAGGTTTTGGGTATTTAGGAGCTGTCAATGATTCATCCTGTCTCCCGTTACTATTTAGTGTAAAAATGAAATTTGTCGACATTTATAATCTCACAATAAAGAGGGGAGAGTTCCCCGGTAAAAATTAGTAAAATTCATATTTTTTTTAAGAAAAGAAAATATATAAGTTAACATTCTCTCTATTTCCTTAAGAAAAATTGCGATCATTACAATTTCTTTTTAATGTATTTATTATAGTATCAAATTGATAAATTTAATATAATTAATAAAATAAAAATTTTTTATCTAATTATAATTTAAATCGATTTCTTCAAATCAACGTTGAATTTTTTTGAGAAGCTATTTGGATTTTAAAATAGATTTATTCATTACATAATCGAAATCATCATCGCCCCCGCTTTCTCTTCCTCTTGTTCGTCTCGCATGCGCTCTTAAGCGGTCGGGACTGGCATTTACTTTTATATAGCCCCGGAAAAATATCTAAGGCAAGTGATATTGCGTATTCGATCGAATTTACAAAGAAGGCTTTAGACCCAAACTCAGAAGAATACCAGTCATTGCGTAAGAGTGTGAGAAAGGTTTTGGGCATAATTGTGGGTTTGTTAAAGGATAGAGCGTGTGCGGAGGAAGAACCTGATAGGAAGAGAGCTAGGATAGAGGGGTATCGTTTGAAAAAATAGGATGTATATTAGCATAGACGTCATGTATCACGGGCTCCCGATCCTTTGTATTTATTTTTCGCATGTATTAATAAAAAATTTTTCATAACTACCGCATGATATCATGGCATCTTGACTTGAGATTACATGTACTGTAGATCCGTTGACAAGAAAAGAGCTTCGGTAAAAAATATTCAGGTGGATGTCTTCCGACGTGATTTTTGATCGTGAAGATTCTTCACGGTTGCAAAGCTAACTTCTGTTCGTTTTTCTTGAATGTATGAAAGTGAGAGAACCTTGTAGTTAACAATATTAGCGATAGCTGTAGAAATTCACCGTAAATGTAGGAGCAAAGAAATAATATCATGCTGGGACTCGCATTAAATAGCCTAGGATCCCGCGTAGTCCCTCTCTCCTTGATAGCATTATACATTTCGCTTGCTTCTCTACCACTTTTATTACTTTTATTTATAACTAGGTAATGGTGACCATTAAACGTCCGAAGCGGGCGTCACGCTGCACGTTTTTCGATAAATAGTTTAATAAAATAATTTAACATAATTATAAATCAAATACCGAAATTAAATAATTTGTAATTTTAGACTATTTGTAATAATAAATAAAATTTCGTTAAGATTTAATCATTGAAATTAATCGCTTTTCTTCAGATAATCTCTCTTGTAATCTCTTACATTTTTTAATGCGTTGTAGTCATTCAAACGAAAATGACTTAAAAAGTACATCATTAAGAGCACGGTCCCACAATTTTCGTTAACGAAAATAAATTACACAAGATATCATTTATTATGTTTTTTCGTTTATTATTAATGAATCTTAAATAACATGAAGAAATAGTTTTAAAACAACTAAATTTATTATATACTTAAACTAAAGTTTAATAAAGTCTAATTCGCTAATAGTATCGAAATTAATAA
Organism: Rhizophagus irregularis; assembly: GCF_026210795.1. NCBI lineage: Eukaryota > Fungi > Glomeromycota > Glomeromycetes > Glomerales > Glomeraceae > Rhizophagus > Rhizophagus irregularis. The sequence goes on along the minus strand of NC_089441.1, from coordinate 4,883,023 downwards.
ATTTTATATATTGTCACGTGTATATAAGTCACGTGTGAGACAGACAAACATAACATTGCATGCTTTTGCGTAGAATGTAAAAGTCTTCCGCCCCGCTTCGGACAATAAAAGTTTCTTAATTGGGCTTTAATTTTTTCAATTATTTGTTATACAAATTATATTACATTTCGTGAGTGATTGTGAAGTTTAAATATATAAAAAAATTTTACACAGACAGATTTGTATTGTATTTTTGCTAAGAAAACCTGAAATACGCGTTTCTAGTTTTATAAATGTCTAATTTATCTCTCTTGCTCTTTAAGAATTTTCTTTTTTATCTTTTTAAATCGTTTCAAGGCTTTCTTAGCAGACGGCCTTGCAAATCACTCCAGATGTCAACTTCTCCGCCGTGGTTTTGTTGAAATACTTCTGGAGCATGTTCATCTGGTGTAAGATGATCTGCTGGATTATTTGGGTATCCATCAGCGTCTTTCCAATCAATAATTATCCATTTTGATGGTTCAACAAGAGCACTAGGGAGTCGAATAATATTAGGCCACCGGACGTCCTGATGGTACATGGGTTCGTTATCATGCAAAACCTGTAAAAATTACGGATGAAAATCAGAAATTCTCAGCAAGCATTCATCTGGAAATCATCGCATACTTACCACAAGCATCTCAAGAACACAGATAATAGGCTTCACGCAATTCCTGCTGATCTTTTGGTCTTACACGTAAATGACAGAACAAAATGGTAATGCAAATATAACAATGGTTTCTATTACGCATTCATACCCGCCTTCCTTTTTCTTTCAAGATCTAATGTAGAGATTGGAATCGATTCAATCGAAAATCAAAACCCGAGAATCGATTTAAGAATCGATTAATCGTTTCTCAGTAATTTTACAAAAAAAATATTTTTTAAACATTTTCGTGATGCAACGCTTTCGATGATCCCGGCGGCACAAAATTTTAGGTGGATTTTAACTAAAATACTAAAATAATCTTTATTGTAAAATTTGAAAATTTTTGATTAAAAAGTAAAATGATTTTATTTTTGCACTGAATAAAAAACCCTGAAATTTATTGGCTAAAGTAATTATTATATAAAAAGTCAAAATTTGTTATCATTATAATAAAAAAATATGTATAAATATGCAGTAGACATTTTTGGCCCGCATTATAGAATTATATTTAATTCTGGCCAAAAGATGATCCAGGCCCCTGAACTCGAAATTATCAATTAATAAAAAATTTTTTTTTTTGATTAATTAAACATTAGCCACAATTAACTAATGTTTGATTAAATTCTCAATTGTCTAATTGTCCAATATCCAATTATTATTGGTCAAAAAGCCATCACAATTGTTGAATTTTTTCGATTTTTTTTGTTAATTCTGAGATTTTTTTTTCATTGTGGCGTGGTTATAGAAAGTAGAAACAGCAAGATTATATTTGCTGCGCCAAAATATAAAAATTCGATTTATTTGGATTCGATTTTTAGATTCGATTAATCGATTCTATTAGATACGATTCGATTTTCGATTAAATCGATTTTAGTCCAATCCCTAATCTAATGGTTGTGAAAAAAAAAAAATGATGATAATAAGAAGGCGAATGACAACGAATGATAATTGCAAATTTCTTGTCCGAGAGGTAAAACGTTGGAAGACAATTACCAGTGGGGACTATGAAGATATGAAGGCATTTTGACTTAGGTTTTTTATCATCATCATTAAATATTCTTTAAGTTCATACATAGGTTCCATCTTCGTGCCGAGATTTTTAATCTCATCTTCGGTATAAATTTTATCTTTAAGGCTCTTATAGTCGAGTTTGACTTTCCAAATATTCATTGTGTTCAACCCTTGAAGTTCTTTTTCACGAAGGAGAAGGTTTTAAAGCCTGCAATGGTCAATGGATCAAAGTTGACTTGAACACCATCGATTACAGAGTTTTCGCCAATGCACTTAGTGATAACATCATTAGAAGTTTGTCCTAATACCAAACAGTTTAATGATGATAACATTTTGTTTCTATAAAAGCGATAAGTTCTTTATAAAGGTTTCAAGATAATTTGAGAAAGTTTGAGAGAAGTCTAAGGTATATATATACTTTATATACTTTTCTGGATACATCGTGACTGATAAATGCATAAACTTTTGGTGGCTTGTTTTGTTGTGACGTAATACAGCAAGATTCTCCGACGAATTCTCAGGGTATTTATTAAAAAAGGTGAAGCTGAAAGTATAGGTGCCGTCGGAATTGCCGAATTGAAATTACGGCATTATGAAATATGGATTTTACCATTTTAAATACAGTATCTAACAAAACATCAAGATCAAGCATTATAGATTTACGGATTACAAATTATCTACTCCATAATCAAAAAAAAAAAAATATTTACTTTCTTTGTGTAATTTTTGTATCATATATTTGGCATTAAATAATTACAGCATTACGGCGATTTAATATATTACGGTATAAGCTTCATATGCCGTAATTAATTCCGGCGACAAGTATAGCTAAAAGTTCGAGCCAAAACCGTACCGAACTATCATACATAAGACTCGATGTTGATATTTTGACCGTTTGAGCCTTTGAGGTGACAAACTATTGACCATTTGATCATGGAATAATTAAATTTTGGCCGTTCAAATTAGTCACTCAATCTAGTGCATATCCCTATAAAAAATTTTTTAGAAAATTGATCACATCGGATTTTCCCCAAAAATTTTTTATAGGGTATGAATAGCAAATTACGATAAGAATTACAAGTTCCACCGCCCGTTATAACGACACTATTCAGCTAATTAATAAATTTTTTCTAATTGTCGTTACAATGAGATTTTTTATGTTTATATAACGACATTAAAGGAATCCAAAATGGTATGTCGTTATGGTTACGGTACTTTTCGCTGTCGTTATATAATAATATGTTGTTATAACGAGATGTCATTATAATGGGTGGCACTTGTAGTATATAATTTATTTAATTGAAAATTTTATTATTGCCATGAAAAACACACTAGTTAACCTGAAGGATTTAATTACTTTTTATGTTCGATATTAGTTTGCACAATTACAAAAATTTCGCCAAGCATCAATCTTTTTTAACAAAAGCTAAAGTTTATAGTTAAGCCGTTTTTATCTAGTGTCGATACCAAGCCTTGATATACAGACATTCAGATATTCAATATACCGATATAAGCTATGCGCTGTGAAAATTAATAATCTTTTACAAGACATTTTTCAAACTACTATTATTATTTAATCAAAAAAAAAATGTAAAATAATATAAGATTTCATTTTTGCCACTTTATGAGAGAGCATATAAATATCGGGTATAATTTTGATATAATGATATTTTTCAAAGATTTCATATGGATCTCGACATATCGTTATATCGGAGTTTGATTGTAATTAGATGCCATTTAAAAATATAATATACTTTTATTTGGATTTTAAAAAATTAAAAAAACATTAGCAACTTTACTATTTCACATGGTTACGGTACGTTTCGCCGAGGTCTATTTCGCCGAAACCCATTTCGTCGAGGTCATTTCGTATGAGGGAATTTTCGCCGAAGGGATATTTCGTCGAATGGGCGTTTTGTCGAATAGACATTTCGCCGAATCCTTTTCCCCAAATCGTTCATTTTGTCGAAGGACATTTCGCTGAAAATATTAGTGAATTAACAATAATTCCTTAATCAATACAAAGAAAATAAAAATGTTTCGAAAAATTGATGAGTACAATGAAATTGTTAAATAAAATTAATTTTCCTTTACTGTAATTAAAATAAAATAAACAAGCGCAACTTGTAATGTGTAAATAATTCGTTTGTCTTATAAAAAGAAAAGGAAAACTGAAAAAGTTCATACATATCTTCGTCGAAATGTCCCTTCGCCGAAATGGCTTCGGCGAAATGTCTTTTGGTAAAATGTTCATTCGGTAAATGGGAATGGCACTTCGTTGAAACATCCCTTCGGCGAAATTGCTTCTGCGAAATGGGTTTCGGTGAAATGGACTTCGGCGAAAAGTCCGGATACCATTTCACATCACTACTCAACAAATATCGCAAAATAAAAAAAAAAAATTTGAATTTTTAGTAAAATTATAATTTAAAATATTCTTTGCGGAATTGATGTTTTAGTCATAAAATTTATTTATATAGCAATAGATTCATTCCTTCATTACCTTCATTAACCTACCTAATGAACCTCATTCATTATACATAAATTACACTTATCTGGATATTAAATTCTAAATCAATTACTACAACATTCATTACGAAAATGAAATTTTAAAATTTTGTCATTATATATAATGACTACAGTTCACCCTCTCTATAGCGAATTTTTATATGGTGAATAACTTTGCTATGATGAAGAAAAGTTCAGGTACAGATTTTTTTATATATAATAAAATGATCCTAATTTCTCACTATACCGAATTTTAATCTCCAGCCCATGGGATTCACACTCATTCACTATAGTGAGGGTCCTGCTAAACCATTTAAATCTGCGGGTCACTATTTATAAATCTGAACGATTTTCTATCCGTTCAAACAAACGGATCCAATCTCTACAAAAATAATATAAAGTATATTTAATATTCTAAAGCATTAAATAAAAAATTGTTATAAAAAAAAATCACAAATAATATAAGACCAGTGGTGTGAAATATACGTCAAATAAAAAATATTATATTACGAATCGGCCAAAATTAAGAATTGGCCACAGGCCCAGCCACAGCTAATTTCCGATGGTTAATTTTGGCCATTCGACATTGCAAATCCAAAAAATTATATGGCCGCAGCCAAATACCAAGACCATTTTCAAAGTAGCAATTGAACTTGACTCTCAAGAAAAAATGTGCGAAATAACTTTCCCTTCCGGTTTGATCAGCAGCTTTACAACAATACATCAACACACATATTTAATAACAAAGCCGGAATAATATCGAATGCTACAGTACATATAATCGTTGTTAAAAACTACACCATTAAATTGGAAAATAAATTGAACAAACTTTTATATTTTAAATATTTTTAATCGATAAGAACAAATTATTGAGTATATTTTGTTAGAAATTACATTTAGCGATAAATAATAATATGACTGATCACGTGATTATTAAACAAATCACTACTAGCTAACCGAAACCTGATAGAAACATGATTTTTAAGTTTATATTTATTCATAACAAATTGAACAGGTCCTATTAGTTTCTATCCTTTGTAACAACAATATGAAAAGATTGAATTCAAAATTTAGGAATTGAGGAAGTGGTTGAAAATGTATAAGAATAATTTAATTTTTAAAACTGATATTAATAATCTGTATCACCAAACTCAACAAACTCAATCGACTGGTCTTTGATTACGCTAATATAAATTTTAACAATTCATATAGCAACGATATGCTTAAAGCCTAATTTATTGAGGTTGAACAAAATCCGAGGAACCGGAATTTAACCGGATATATCATGGGATCTAGATTCTGAAAATCGAATCACGTAATACAAACTTGATGTTCCCAATCCCGACAAACTGTAATCCCAAAAATTCAAAACTTTCCCGACACTGAATAATTAGTAATCAGAATAAAAAAAATTATATCTTTAAATGCAAAAAAAAAAAAATTTACATTATAAAGCAAAAAACTGAATTTTTTTTTCTAATAAACTCAGAATAAACGTTAAAAATTTGCAAAGTATTATAAATATTAATAAATAAAAAAAAAAATATTAATTTTTAATTTTGTGAAATAATTTAAAAATCTTTGCATATTAATAAAAATATTTAATTGTTACTTAATTTTGCGACGTATTAATTAATTTTTACAATAGATATTAACAGTTAATTCTTGCGAAATATTTTAATATTATTACACGTTAATCTAATAAAGTTTCGAGATAATAAGTTTCGGAATTATGAGTTGTCAGGATTGTGAATGTCAGGTTTGTATTGTACCGTGGATTCCGATCGCAGAGATTTTGAATCTTGGAGATTATGTTTTTTGAGGATTGTGGACGTCGATATTGTGGGATTCTCGATCGTCGAGGATTTGTAAACGTCGATATTGTATTATAACGGATTCTCGATCGTCAAGGATTTTGAATCTTGGAGGATTATGATTTGTCAGGACTGTAAACGTGGATATTGTATTATGACAGGATTCTTGATCGTCGAGAATTTTGAATCTTGGGGGATTATGATTTGTCAGGACGATATTGTATTATGACAGGATTCTTGATCGTCGAGGATAACCATATTGTATTATAACGTGAACCATATTGTTGTATTATAACGTGAACTATATATATTGTATTATAACGTGAACGTTGATATTGTGGATTCTGACCGCCGGGATTTTAAATCTTCTTATCGATACCGGGATTTTAAAACTTCGAGATTATCGATATTGTGGATTCTGACCACCACCGGAGATTTTAAATCTTCGGGATCAAACCGTTGATTTGTGAATAATGAAACTCTTTGATTGTCGGAGTTCTCCTAGATAGACTCGAATTCCCTAATGACGCCAACGCTAAAGTCATTCATGTACTTATAAAATAAATGAAAATGATTGGTTTCACTTTTCAGTGCACTTCCATATGATTAACACAAGTGATTTTGTACATTTTTTCACTTCTTTTAAGACTTATACTAAAATGTAATATCAAAATAGAATTTTTAAGGAATCTCCTTTCATTACACACTTCGTAAATAGTAATTGGCGTAATAATTGGCGTATATATATATTATATATATTAATTATTATCAAATCGAGTTTATCTTTTGCAGTTTTTCGTTCCCATATTCGTTTTATAACTTACAATATTCAATGATCTGTCAATTGTTTTATAAATGTAAATAAAAGCATTTTTTTGGATATAAAATGGTGATATCTATTCTCTATCGATCGAACATATATTAGATTAAAACTTTCAAGAATAAACATTATTATTAAAAGAACTAAAAAGGAACTAAAGCTCATTCGGAGATCACCGAAAATTGGATATTTATTATTATTTTATTTTATTTTTTTTTAAGGAAAAAAAAAAAAAATATTTGGTAAAACAATTAAACCCGAGTAATGAACTAATCATTCGAATGATCTATTTTTCTTTTAATAAAATTAAATATAGTTTAGTTCAATAATAATTTTTTTTTTTTATGATCGATGAGCAGTAAATTTTTAGTAATTGTTTAAAAATAACCAAAAATGTAATAATTTTATTGATAACGCTCCTAAACGATGATCGTGGTTTTTATTTACGGTACACATTGTTTATTCATCTGTTCGAATCGAAAATATTATATTTTTATTACGATAACGAATATATAATATCTCGAAATATAACGCAATATACGTAATATACTTATTATACGTAATATACTTATATTATATACGTAATATACATATAATGTGATTAAAATTTATTTAGTATGGTTAATTATCGGGAAAATTCGGTATTTTCCCCAACTTTTCAATTGCAATACTACATTTTTCTTTAAAAGGGGTAATTGGTAATTTGGTATTGTCTAATATACTATTAAGTATGTATTAAAAGTAATGTAATATTATTATAATGTAATAATGTGATAATGTAATAATGTAATATAAAAAAAAAATACAATATATAATATTACTTTATATTATATAATACAAGTATATATTATATATACAGTTCTCATTGAGGGGGAGGGCTAATATATCTAATATATATCTAATATATATCTAATATATTATATATATATATATATTTATATATATAATCCAATTTTATCATACAGATTTCCTTCTCCCAACTTCATTTTCGTTTTATGCTATTCGTAAACAAAGTCGCGGAATTTGATTGAGCACAGTATTCCATGATTACGTAATCAAAGTCATTTATTACTACTCGGTGAAAATCGATATACATATATAATTTGTAAACTAAAAATTTTTATACAGTATTACTATAGCTGATCACTAAAATAAGAAATATTCATTTTTATATTCATTTTCCTTTTTATATTTACTTATTTTATATTATTTTATATTATTTTATCTTTTAAGTTTTTTTTTCAATTTTTAATTTTTTTATTTTAATTTTTTATTTTTAATTTTTTATTTTAATTTTTATATATATTTTTTCTTTATTATAAATGAATATTATAAATTTAATAATCTCATTGTAAAAAATAATTATCGTCATTATTTACAGGACCCATATTTGTACTCTATTTTTTGATTTAAACAGGTATTTGAAAGAGGAAAACCTTGTTTTGACGCAATATACGTAATAAAAAAATTTGATAAGGTATTATGACGAAATCAAAATCACAAGTTCAAGATTAAAAAGTTAGTTGTTATTGTTTATGTGTTTATTGTTATTTTTTTTCATATTTTTTTTTTTAAAGTTTATGTTTATGATATATATCAGATATATAAAAAAAATGTTTTATTTTATTATTTTATATTTTGAGCATTTTTGAGCGAAACGTTTTATTTTTTTTTGTAATCATGTTTCAATCAAAATAAGATAAAATTTTGTATGGAGAACCTTTTTTGTAATAATAAAAATAAAATAAAAAAAAAAAAGTTTGTAACATTTGAACACAAAATGAACCACTAATTTGGGAGGATAATATTTTATTATGCATCTTTATGTCATTTTAAATAAATAACAGAAAAGATTTTCGATTTTCATGTTATGTTAAATTTATTTTTTATTTAAAAAAAACAATTTCGTAAAGTTAAAAAGAAAAAAAAGAAGGAAAAGGAAAAAAGGAAAAAAAGAATGCAAAAAATGTAAAGAATGAAGCAGTATGAAGTAGTGTACTATCATTTGATATATTTATAATGTGTTTAATATGTTGAATATGTTTGAAATATATATACATTACATAATTACATAATAATTCCAGATAACCTTAATCACTATTTATGAATTACGTTATTATTTTTATTTACAAATTCACAAAAAAAAAATATTTTATTTTTATTTTATTTTTTTTACTTCATAGTCATAAATTTTGCAGAAAAATTTAGGGGTGAAAAAAAAAAAGAATTTTTAATTAAAAAATCCAATCACCTATTTATTAATCACGTTGTAATGGAATTTACTTACAATAGCCACAATCGACAAGAATAAATTATACATTTTAATTGGTCAAAGATCGCCATAATTTCGACATGTTGTGTGGCTGATATTGTTTATATTTATAACAGAAAAAGGTAAAAAATAATAGGATGCAAGGCGTTGCATCTTGTAATACAAATATCAAACAGCCGTGTAATCATTAAATTCATTAAAAGTGCTACTAAATTTTTATTACCATTATATTATTATATATGAAAATCTCCAAAAAAGTAATAAGGAAAAAAAAAAAAAAATTTCATTCAATGATGCTATTTTGAAATCTGTAAATGAATAGATTGATCTTTTGCTTATAAGAAAAAAATTGTTCATATAAATAAAGAGTTCTTAATTTTTTTAAAAAAAAAGAGATAAAATATTACAATCGAAATCGAAAATGAAAATGAATATGAATTTCTTAATGCGATATAAAAAAGAAAAAAAATTAATAAAAAAAAATTCTTAAAAAATAAGATACAAAGAAAGGAATTATAATAATAATAAGAAAAAAAGGAATTATATATATAATATTTACATTTGTATTAATAATATTAATAAACATTTTTTTTTTGCATAATACGTATAATAAAAATAATTTTTTTTTCATTTTTATATCTCTGGACTATATAATATATCTTGGATATACCAATCTAAACTACAGATATAAGGTTGATAAGGTTCATAAGGTGGAATAAAGTTAGCTTCTGGACTCTGAGGAGTCATTGGAGTCATTGGAGTCATTGGAGTCATTGGAGTCATTGGAGTCATTGGAGTCATTGGAGTCATTGGAGTCATTGGAGTCATTGGCGTAAGCGGAGTTGTTGGGGTGATTGGAGTTGTTGGAGTTGTTGGAGTTGTTGGAGTTGCTGGAGAACTGCACGAAGGTTTAGGTTCAGTTAAAACAATTTCTTTTTCAATCCTTTTTTTTGAAGTTTTTGAAGTAAACTCAGCATCAGGAAACGCATGTACAAATTGATAAAATACATTCTCACGGACAGTTGGAACGGCAGGCTTGAATGTTGCATTAACTTCATTTTTATTATTTCCTGGAGTTTTGGTTACTTTTCCAATTTGATTTCTTTTACGAGATGAATATTTTGAATTTTTCCATACAACCCTATACGGAACAGACTTTTTACGTTTTTCATTTAATTCAACTTCAACTTGTGCGGCAATTTTTCTGTATTCTTCTTTAACATTTTCTGGTTCGTTTTTCCAGTATGTAGATACTAGTTTGCTGACATCGGTCATTTTAAGATTATGTTTTGAGTTAGAGAGCTGATCTAAAAATGCTTTACGATATATAAGAAACGCGTTTGGACTTTTTGACTTGATTTTGGAAGGTTTACGTCTATTTACAATATCAGTTGCAGTAATTGTTGGTGGGAACGGAAGTTCAATTTTTGCCATTGTGTTTGAAACTTGACATTTGTTTGTAGTTTGACAAGACATTTTTGCCATTTCAATTTTTTGATATTTCATTTGATATATAGAATAGATAGAATAGATAAAAAAGTTTATGAACGAAAAAAAAAAGTATATTAATAATAATAAATGTATGTATATATATATATGTATGTATATATATATATATGAACGTTACGAAAAAGTTTTTATATCGTTTGTATTTTTTTTAAAAAAAAAATTAAAAAACAATTATATGTATTTATAAGATATTTTGAGATTGAAAGAACTCAAAATGAGAAGAAGAGATTATTTTTTTGTTTGAGGGTTTATTTATATTAAAAATTTTTTCAGATTTCAAGATATTTATCACCTGCACTAAAAAAAATCATGCATATTATTATAATATGTCAGGAATTTTAACAGGAAATTGTGGGAATATTTTGTAAAAAAAAAAAATAAATTAAAAAATTGATGAATTTATTTAAATATTTATATTATTATATTATATTATTATTATTACTATTATATACATATATATGTATATACATATACATATATATATATATATAATTTTTTTTTTTATTTGTATTTTTTTTATATATATATATATATATATATACATTAGTTGACTTTTTTTTTTTTTTCTGCATGAAATAACATGAAATAACGAATTCAATCGATCCAAAATCAGAAAACAAATTCTATAATTGCTTCATTATTTCGTCTGGGCCTTTTATTTTTATTTTAATTCATTATAATATCATTCCAGATTGATCTTTTTTTTTTAATTTAATAAAAAAAAGGTTAATGTAACAACAATTCATTATCTAAGTTAGGGACCAGAACCTTTTGTTCCAATACTTTGTTTTTACAGTGTATGCTGTCGATCATTAATATTGATCGTTCCAAATTTGGAAAATAAAATTTTGATCCATTCCCCGACCTTTCATAAATTCTCCAACACGTTGTTGTAATCTATGCATATTTGTGAAACAAAGAAAGTTATTTTTATCTTATGCATATGCATTAAAATGATTTGTTATCTTTAATGCACATGATAATACGATTACGAGTGACGTTGTACTCAGATGCTAGGATAATACAAATAATAATATTTCATCATCTTTTACATATTTTTATTCTGTTTATTTATTTTCTTGATAAAAGTTACTAAAATGGAAGCATGTTCATCCTAATTTAATTTTTTTTTTTGTCCGACTCTGATTGGCCATAAATAAAAAATTTTTAAATCGAAAATAAAAAGAAATAATCGATGTTTATATAATAAAAATGCAGATAACGTAAAAAAATATAACGTAAAGAAATAATAATAATAATTCTTTTTGAATAAATAATTCTTTTGGAAGAAAAATAAAAAAAATATTTCATGCAAAAATTAAATAAAATTAATTTATTATGATACCTATTCATAGTTTTAATAATAATATCAAGTTACAAAGATTATCAACAAAAATATCTTGACGTAAGGTTACCAATTTTGAAACTTTATTCCGTACACAAAAAGTAAAAATAAAATAAAATAAAATAAAATAAAATAAAATTTTTTTTTTTTGTTGTTATTATATCATGTATTGTGTTATCTTATCATGTTATTTATGTTGTTATAAAAAAATATATATATATCAAAACTAAACTAAACAAGGTTTTATTAAACATTCGCGGTTTATATTATTGAAAATCTAGCGCGTTTGCATATTTTATTTTAAAAATACTAAAAATACTAAAATACTAAAAAATCATATTTTATTAAATAATTCTTTTGTATTCTTTTCTTTTGTTGTTCTCGGGTATAACTAAAAAATCTAATTTAGTTTCCATTGTCCTACTATTTTTTTATATTATTCAGCCAAATTTCATTTGTCTGAATTTGTGAATTTTTTCTTTGTTCTCAGAATTTTTTTGAAAATCAAAGAAGGTGAGTAACTTTTCACAATGAAAATAATGAGAATGTAATGAATATCATATGATGCAAAAACTCTAGAACTTTAACTGTTTCATATAAACAATAATATACATATATATATATATATATAGATGAGAGAAATATTATTTGTTTAAAAAAAAAAAAATATTTAAAATATTTTAAAATTATATTGTATACAAAATATATACATAAAACGTTAATGTAATATCTTATCAATAGATGAGATCAAAGTTGACGTTAAAATAATATAATATATTAATTTTTTTTTTGTAAAAGCCTAATGACCAAACTTAGCAGCATATTAAAAAACAGTTTCAAACTCTTTTAATATAATTTATTTTAAATTATCCTCAAATATTTTCATAGAGAACGAATCAAAATTTACGTGTTTATTGTGATTATTGTGATCCCGATTATTAAGTTAGTTACATAATTTTTTTCTTACTCCTATAATCGGAAATTCGTTGTGTTTTATACTAAGTAATTTTTTAGTAAAAACATTCCATATCAAACCATCATATGGCCATTTTTAAGAAAATTGGCGGGGCAAATAAAACAATATTAACGATTTAAATCATTGATCTTTTGTGTGCTAAAAATAAATGACGCGTATCGTTTCAAATTTTTCAAATTAGCGTGATTAGCGTGTATAACGTGTATAAAATTACAAAAAAAATAATATAAATTATTAAAGTACATAAAGAATTAAAAATTGAACTGATTAATCCGCAGCGATCAAATAAACAAAAAAATTAAAAAATTTATTTTGGGAAATTTAAAATCTATCTGAAAAGAAACAGATCTCCGTCTTTCCAATCGATCATGTGATTTTCTGGGGGAAGAAAAAAGATAAAAAAATAAAATGATTATGGTTTATTGAGAAAGATATATATATTTTTTTCTTTGTAAATCTTACTAATTTTAAATTTTATAATTAACTACATATATGTATATATATATATATATATATTGTATATACAGTATTTATATTAAAAGATATATAAAGCAAATTATCGGTTTTTTTTTTAATAAGTTTTTTTTTCCCAAGAAATTCGTTTTCATATCCCAACTATATTGAACGAATTTAAGTTCATAATTGATAAAATTACTATATTCGAGAATAATAGCCATGGTTTCGGGCCGTTTTTCTTCGAATTTTGATCGTAAGTTGTTTATCATTTTAAATTGTTCATCATTTCCACTTTACCACTTTGCCGCTTTTGACCACTAAGAACGTGCAAAGGAATCGACCATAATTGTATAATAATTTCAAATAATTTTTACAGGAGAAATTGTATAAAGAAATCGAATTCGAAAAAAGATCACAAAGATAATATTTTTGAGCATAATTTTCTTTCTGTTGTATTTCTGTATTTCTGAATTTTAGTTAAAGAAAATTATAAGCTCAAAAAAATTTTTTATAAAATTTATAAAAAATTATTTTTTTTTATCATGTTTTCTTTTTTCTTTTAACTCTACATCAATTTTTTCTTTAACTCTACATCAATTTTTTTTGCAATTTCAGCCTAAAAATTCCACCTTCATTTAGTTTATAGTGTAAAGAATAATTAGTAAAAACTGAAACGGTAATGAATGAAGAAGGGGAGGACGAAGGAGAAGAAGGTTTCATGAAATGAAAATTTTTTTTAAAAATAAATTCAAAGATTTTGCTCTTTTTTTATTGTTTTTGTATAATAAAAATATTTTTTATTCAAGCGTACGAATTAAGAAAATTCAATTTCAAAAATGTTAAAAATGTTGATAATAAAAAATATATATAATATTATATAATAATAATAATATAAAAAAAAATTTTTTTTTTCAATAAATCTAATTAAGTTCAAAGATAATCGTTGTCTCGGTATTCAAAATCCGATATTATATTTATAGAATTGTTATTACCCTTTTTGTACCCTTTTTGTTAAGATTTAGCCAATCAAATTATTTTTTATAATCATCTTCGACGTAATTTTTTTTTTTGTGCGCGTTCCAAATTAATCACTTATGATTTAATGACGCCTTAATTTCCTTTTAAAAAATCCGTCATTGTTTTTCCTTCTTTACATTTGAAGGGTAGGTAAATCAATTCTTTAATAATTAACAAATTTTTTTTTTTTACGGCCGATAAAGTTTAGGTCACATGGTCTTTATCCCGCAGCGTACACGTGTTCAAAACTATTTTTGTTTATAAACAAATTAACCATATTATCTTAATTTAGCATTTTTAAATAAACATCAAAATTACTGATTCTGCATAATGATACTTCTATTTAATTAAAATGGGAAATGTGGTGGTTTTTCTTTTTTTTAAAATGAAGTCGATCAAAAATGATTGATTGGTTTTTTTGATTTTGAAATTTTTTTTTTTTTTTTTTTTTTTTTTTTTTTTTTTTTTTTTTTTTTTTTTCTTTTTTTTTTATACAACTGAAAGGAAAAAAAGTATTCAAAAAGTCAAAAAATAAATTAAGATGCATAATTAAGTCATAAAAATCATCGGTTCCCAAAAAAAGTATATTTAAAATTAAAAAAAAAGAGAGAACGAATTCAAATTAGATAAACAAGAATTTAAAATAGCTCAAAAAAAAAAAAATTTTTTTTGTAATACAATTTTTTTTTTTTCATGTTTTTATTTATTTATTTTATTTATTTATTTTATATTTATTTTATTTTTTTTTTTGGCCAATCTTAAAATGACAAAGAAAAATACAATATTTTTATTTTTTTTTCTTTTCGGGTGGTGAAACATTAAATTAATAATTTAATTTTATTATTTTTGTTACTTTTTAAGGGACGAAAAAATACTCGCTGTTTAAAATACTGTAAATTTCTTCTAAAATAAACAAAAGCATTAACGCATTGTAAAAAATATGTAAAACTTGAGAAAAAGGGGAAAATGAACAATTGATGTCACTTATGTAATTTTATCTAAATACGGTTAGATTATGAATATCAAAATTCAAAAATTAGTTGCAGAAATTTTGTTTTGCCGATTTTGCCGTTAATTATTTATCGATGTGGTTCAGTCCGATGACCGATGCAACATACTCAACATACTTATGCAATTGATGTACTTTGATGTGTAAATTCTTTTGTTATAATCAGTTTATTATTATATGCAGCTCACCTTGCATAATTCCATTTAAAGAATTCATCCCTAAATAAGGAAATTAGAAATATTTTTATGGATTTGATTGAAATTTTCCATAATAAACGCATCGAATGTAATACTAATCATTTTAATATTTCGATTTTTAGATAAATTTGAATAATAAAAAAAAATTTACTGTATTAGGAAAATGGTATAGTCACACGTGGTAACACGTAGTAAATTAGTGGCGTCCCGTGATATTTTATCGATCTACACGTTATTTTCAAAATCAATCAAAATCTATATTATTTGTCACATACCTTAAATGTGACAATTAAATTGTCTATATTAGTCAGAGAACCCGAGTGATTTTTACTGATTTATACTGATTTATAGATAAAATTCAATTCCAATAAAGTATTATAATTTAAGATGCCCCATCATCTTTTGGTTCCCCTTTTCAATAACGCCATATAATGATTTATTAAACGCCATATAATGATTCAAAATATGCAAATTAGGTTCTCTCCTTTAATGTTTGGCAGCTTTTCCTGTGTTACTATTTTTGTTGACCTATTAAAAAAAATATCTCGGAGAATTCATTCCATGAATTCCTTTTTATTTTCTCGATGCATTCAACAAGTTTAACTATGTTGTATGTGTTGTAGAATTTTCATCGATCACAAAAAAAAACCCGAAACCCGTCGGAATTAATGATCACCAAAAAATTTGATTTATTTTTGATTTATTCAATAAAAAAAAATATTTGGGATGACAATGATAACAAAAAAGTTGACAACTAATATCGTTTTATTTATTTATTTTTTTTTTTTAAAAAAAAAAATATTAAATTATTATTTACTTTGTTGTTGTTAAAATATTTGTAATTAAATATTTTCGAAGAAGAGAATTTAAGAATTTTTTTTATCATTTGTTTTTATAAAGATAAATTATTATTTTATAAAAATAAATTTATTTTATAAAGATAAAAAATTATTTTATAAAGATAAATTTATTTTATAAAAGATAAAAAAATTATTTTATAAAGATAAAAAAAATTATTTTATAAAAATAAATATTGTTCATAAATATTGTTCTATAAAAATAAATATTGTTCCAAGTAAAAAATAAAAATAAAAATATTCGAGAAAAATATTTCTCGTTATATATAAATATATAATTCGTTATATAATTATTCTTTATATATAATTTATTCATGTTTGTCTCCTTTCATTTATTCATTTATCTTTTTATAAACAACAATTATCTTTTATTCTATAAAAAATATTTTCTCCTTAATTATAATAACATTATTCTAATAAAATAGGAAGGAGCACGGACGGTAAATATTTATATATTTTTTTTTTTCAGTCTTAAAAACTTGTATTTTTTTTTCTTCATTTGATTTACATTTTTAAATTCTAAATATTCCTTTCATTGAAGCATGCCTATCTATATGATGCAAACAATTTGTAATTTATTATTGGGGACATCAATCATAAATATGAAGAATATTCAACAACGAGAAACCAATCGTTATCGAATCTATTATAATGAACCAATCCCTAAAATTCATCAATTGAATGATCATAACACGTACCCTTAAATCACCCTAAATCAAATCGTCGTGTTATTCGATTATAGATTCGAATATAGATTCGTATTAGATTCGTGTGCTTTTGATTATTGAAGATTATTAACGGTAAATATCATTAAAAGAATTAAAAGAAATATTGAAATCAAAAAATATATTATTCAAAATTCGCGAGTTTTACTGAATCAATTTTACTGTATATACAAAATTATTTCAATTTATTAATAAATTCTAGGTAAAATTTGTATAATAATGTGTTAAAGTTAAAGGCATTTAAATTTTCCAAGTATCTCTTTTATTAAACACCGTGGGTATGGTACTTTAGTTAAAAAAATCAAGAATTCGGTTAGAATGAGCAACTCTCGGGACGTGTCACCTACTCAATATCAATATGATATAACGATGTGGTACAACAGATCTCGCAGACAATAATATACCAGAACTTTTGCCTAATCATTGTAGAAAAACATTCCTCTCGACTAGGAGCAGCATTTCTGGAACGCGTGTAACGCTTTCGCGTAGAATTACTTCATATATTAATTACTCCATATCTGATATATTAATTACTTCATATATTAATGAAGGTATTGCATCTATAATTTTTATCAAATAATTATTTATTTTGTGGCATTTATTCACCATTTGATAATCTTTTTTCTACATATAACTCTAGGTTTATCACTAGCATTACTAGCATTCAACCAGCATTTATTCAATCAGCATTTATTCAACCAGCATTTATCCAATCAGCATTTATCCAATCAGCATTTATCCAATCAGCATTTATCCAATCAGCATTTTATTGTAAAAAAGTTGATGCAGTTAATAGCGTACGAACAAAAATTTATTTCGATGATATAATTTTAGATACTATGTCAGTAATTTTGATCTATTGTATAATTTTGATACTTAATCGATACTATATATTTTAATAAAACATTCTTTAATAAAAAAAAATTCTTTTTCTTTATTCAGTTTTATAGTAAAAGATTTCGTTTATCCTATCATGATCAATCTTTTCAAAGATAATATTCAAGATCATTATTAGAAAATTGTTTTACTAACTTTTTTATAAAACTTCAGTATTAGCTGTTATAGTGTATAGTGAAATTAGCGCTATGATAGACCCTATCTACGACTTTTCTGGTTTGATAATACAGATCAAGAAAATCAATTGGGCCTGGGCCCATTTCAATAGTGGTAACCTATTGTATTTTTTTTATATCCATAATGGGTAATCCAAAGTAGTGAGTACTCGTCTACTTAACACAATAGCTTTAGAATATATTGTAGAATCTGTCTTACCTTTATAATGTTATTACATAAGTCAAAGAATAATTTACTTTCATACGATAGCCATATTATTTCTAGCTAATCACAATGTTTACTCCTTGTATCAATATCATTAAATAGAAAATCATCAGCTATCTTTGTATCCAATCGTCAAGTTATGAAATCAAGGGTCATATATTTATTTATTTATCTTCCCAATAAGGTGATAAGATGTATCTCAAGATAAACATCCAATCGTAGGGTCATATTTTTATATATTTATCTTATCTTCCCAATAAGGTACCGTGATAAGATGTATCTCAAGATAAACATCCAATCGTCAAGTTAGGGTCATATATTTATTTATTTATCTTCCCAATAAGGTATCGTGATAAGATGTATCCAAGACAAACTTGCCTAAGAAGAGCGACTTGCCTATGAAGAGTGCAAAAAATAATGAACCTTAATACTTTATCCACATGTCCCCATTCACCAATGACATCCAAAGGAAAAAAAAATGAAAAACATACGGTACGAATCAAATTATTCAAATAATTATAACTCTATAGTGTTCACAATCACCTTCTTTATTCTTGCGATACTTTTTTACTGAACTCCTTTTCTCTGTCCATACCTAAACAGCATTCTTAATTGGTCATGACCGACCATTAAGTTCAGAATAAAGAAGCTTTGTACCAAGCGGAAACATAACTTGCGTAACTGCTAAAAAAGCATGCGAATTTGGAATAATTATAACTCTATAGTGTCACAACCGCCTTCTTTATTGTTACGATACTTTCTACCAAACTCCTTTTCTGACCATACCCAACGGCCGATCATTAAACTAGCGGAAACGTAACTTGCGTAACTACTAAAAAAGCATGCGAATTTGGAATAATTATAACTCTATAGTGTCACAACCGCCTTCTTTATTGTTACGATACTTTTCTACCAAACTCCTTTTCTGACCATACCCAACGGCCGATCATTAAACTAGCGGAAACATAACTTGCGTAACTACTAAAAAAGCATGCGAATTTGGAATAATTATAACTCAGTAGTGTCACAACCGCCTTCTTTATTGTTACGATACTTTTCTACCAAACTCCTTTTCTGACCATACCCAACGGCCGATCATTAAACTAGCGGAAACGTAACTTGCGTAACTACTAAAAAAGCATGCGAATTTGGAATAATTATAACTCAGTAGTGTCACAACCGCCTTCTTTATTGTTGCGATACTTTATACCAAACTCCTTTTCTGCCTATAGTACCAACAGCCGATCATTAAAACCTAGCGGGAACGTTGTAACAGTAATATGGACTTGTGTAACTGCTAAAAAAGCATGCGAATTTGGAATAATTATAACTCTATAGTGTCACAACCGCCTTCTTTTATTGTTGCGATACTTTTCTATTGAACTCCTTTTCTCCGTCCATACAATCATTAAGTTGCAGAATAAAGAAGCTTTGTACCTAACGGGAACGTAACGGGTAATATGTATGTATGGACTACTGAAAAGCGTGTGAATTTGGAAATCGTGTGATCTGCAATGCAACAATGAGGTGATGAATCAGAAGTTCATAGTTTGTTTATTTTTTATTTATATGAAAACCCCCTGTGACCATTCCAATTTCCAAATGAATTATAATTATAATAGATTTCTAAATATGACAGTTTCCGTCAATTTTATTAATTTTAGATTTGTTTAAAAATAGTTCTATAATCAGAACTATAGAAAATAAACAATTTTTCTAATTAGTCATGTTATTTTTAAAAAAACAATTACGCAAAAAAAAAAAAAAAATATTTTGACATACACACTGTGTACATTATACTAGTATAGTGATGTGGGAATTTTATTTGGTGATGAAAAGGAAATTTTATTGTTCTGGAATTATTTTATCAAAAAAGGATCAGGAGATATTTGACGATCTAACTTATTTAAATTATTTTTAGGTTAGTTTAAAAAAATATATTCAAATAAGAATCTTGTTTCTGATATTTATTTATCAATCATTTTAAAAAATTTAATTTCAGAACGTGATAACGTTTATTATAAGTTTAAACCTTAAAATCGATCTTCATATTATTTATTCTACCGGAAACCGAACCACTTCAAATTATTTAGACTCAAGTTTACAATTATCCATTTCACTGATGTTGCAGAGTAAAAGATTTATGGAAATAAATTCACAGCTTATTGAACAATTAATAATTGGTATTAGTATTTCCAGTATTTCCGTTACACGAAATCTACGAAGATGATTAAACATTTATTGTGTAATTTTATTTATAATTTCCCTATAAAAAATTTTCTAGAAAAACTCCGATAAATGATCATTTTTCTAATTTGTATTCCAAGAAAACTCTGACATGTGATCAATTTTCTAAAAAAATTTTTATTAGGTTTACATTTAGATAAATATAATGAAATATGAAAAGACCGTTGTCGTATTCTCAATGAATGGAAGCATGAATATCATATCAACAAAAGGTCCTTTACAAATTATAGAAAATGCCAATCGCCTTCTAATCAAGAGGAACTGCATTATTATTAGTCGATGTTGTGGGTTATTCAATTACTTATGAAATTGATTCTGATGAAAAAAAGATCGGAAATTGATCAAGTGAGTGGAACTACGTGAAATTCTGTACAATTATCCTCTTTATAATTTCTCTGACGGGAAGAATTGCAGAGTAAAAGATCACGGAAATAAATTCACAGCTTATTGAACAATTAATAATTGGTATTATTTCCGTCACACAAAATCTACGATGATGATTAAACGTTTATTGTGTAATTTTATTTATAATTTACATTTAGATATATATAACGAAGTATGAAAAGACCGTTGTCGTATTCTCAACGAATGGAAGCATGAATATCATATCAACAAAAAGTCCTTTACAAATTATAGAAAATGTCAATCGCCTTCTAATAAAAAGGACTGCATTATGATGCTGTGATGCTGTGGGTTATTCAATTACTTATGAAGTTGATTCTGAAAAAAAAAATCGGAAATTGATCAAGTGAATGGAACTACATGAAATTCTGTACAATTATCCTCTTTCTCTGACGGGAAGAATTGCAGAGTAAAGGATCACGGAAATAAATTCACAACAATTAATAATTGGTATTATTTCCGAGACACAAAATCTACGATGATGATTAAACGTTTATTGTGTAATTTTATTTATAAGGTTTACACTTAGACACATATAATGAAATATGAAAAGACCGTTGTCGTATTCTCAATGAATGGAAGCGTGAATATAATATCAACAAAACTTTACAAATTATAGAAAATGTCAATCGCCTTCTAATCAAGAGGAACTGCATTATTGGTCGTCGATGCTGTGGGTTATTCAATTACTTATGAAGTTAATTCTGAGAAAAATCGGAAATTGATTAAGTGCGTGGAACTACGGGATATTCTTCTTGTATACTGTATGTATCTATTTAATGCTTAATGCTTTATATCACTAAATTCGACTAACGCAATAATACGTTTATTTGAAAACCGCGTGCCAGAGAATACCACCTCTAAATATTATAATTCTCCAATAACATAGAAGATGATACTTTGTTAGTGAATCCCGCTGGAGTGATGAGTGATGACTTGATTGGTCCAATTTGCAAATGAACAATCGTTGAGGTTTTCAATATGAAGTCTAACATCGTTAGTAAATTGAATCGAATTCTCTAAAGATTTCTTATGAAAAAGAATGGGAACCTAATTAAAACGTTAATTACTCCTCATGTACATGGAAAGGATAAAGGAAGTAAATTAAGTTCTAAAATTATATTTATTGCATTAGTATTTTAGTTGGTCAACATGATACAATCGCTCATCATGTGAGAGTTTCGACACTTTCTATTCTATTTTCGTTTTATTTCAAAATTATTATATATTACTCCCTAAATTTTTCTAATTTATTTTCCATTTTTTCCAATCTATTCTAATTTTATAATTAAAAATTATAATTCAATAAAAAATTCCTAAATCCATCTTTAAACCTTTCATTCAGGTGCTGACAGGGAATTAAATACACATTATAATGGTAAGTTTAGTTATACTGTATATGTTAATTAGTCAATATTACTACTAACACAATTTATATTTAGAAGAAGGAAGCAACGCTAGTGCAGAAATTGCAATATTTTATATATCACGCTCATTGCGTCTTTTGTTAATAACCTTAGTCTAGTCATCAATAGCATCAAATTTTGAACCAAAATTATTGATAATTCAGTTATAATACTTTGCATTGTTTAAAATATAAAATATTTATTATAATATTGGACATTTTGAGAAAAATAATAATACTAACTATGTGAAAAGGATTTAAATAAAACAATAAGAAAAATTTATGAAGTATAGATGGAATTGAAACATACATGCTGACCTTCCGAATCAGTTCAAGAATGGAATATTCACTTAGAGCATGATTGTTAACTAGTAATAGTGGTGATGAGTGGACGTTCTTATTACTTACTGAGCTCAGATATATTAATATATTACTCTAATTAAAAATTTAAATTATAGAGTGTATAAATGTTTTATAGACTCACGTGATCAGCAATATTAATTCCGGCCAGAATCCCGCACTAGTAATGGGATTTGGAAAAATTACCTCGGGTTTACAAAGTCAAACAAGATAATGACGACACAATTAGCGAGAAAATCATCAGACACTATTAAAAAAATCAACAAACATCATATAATTCACAGTTCGACAAAAAAAAGACATGACTTCTCTAATTGATTGCCCCAGCCAGGCGAGGAGTACCGTACATAAAAAGAAATAATAACAGTATAATGTATATTTTAATGATACTTTTTTCTTAGAACTTTACCTAAAGAAGGGGAAGATAGAAAGACGTGAATTTTAAAGATCTTTTCAAGAGCAATCGCTCTCGCAAGAAAACCAAGGCAACAAATTCACATAAGCAGCGGTACTTTCATAAAAGTGGAATTAGTGTTATGCTTATTTTTTCTTATTCGAATTTTATTTTTTAGAACCGGTATTTTAAATTTATAAAGGTAAGGAAAGTTTTTACTTCCAATTTTTTGTCTTTTTTTAGTTTTTTTTTGTTTCTAGTTTTCTCTTCCCCTTCCTTCTTTCCGCTTCCCTTTAGTAATCCGGGTGAATTTAATCATTAGTTACGCAATGTAATAGATGAATGGGTTTACCATTAATGGGATGCACATGAGTTTAGCCCGCATTTCACTCTTTGACATAATGAAGGTGCCGCGATCATTACATTATATAGTTGAGGATCAGCTTATAGGTATTTGGTGGAGTTAGTTAAAATTTAGATTATGTATATCTCATATGTATCTAATTCGACTTCTTTTATCAATAAAATTACGTAAATTCAGTTCTTAAAAAAAAAAATAGAAATTGTTAACATTAGAGAATTGCAATTTATCCAGTTTTCTAAAAAAAATTTATACTGTGCATATTTGTACAAGCTACGTATTTTCTACGTACCAGCATAAAATGCAGAGCGTGTTATATAATGATAATAATATATTCATTATAAATGTCCCTTTGGGATGGACTATATGCATTTACATTTCATATAAGTTTAGGAATGAACTAAAAGGTGCGTTTATAAAGAATTAACTAGAATTTTTTTACAAAAGCACCCTAGTTCTCGGAATAGGCGATAAAAATGAAACATAAAAAAACGGGATATATTGTCTGCCGCGTAGAATACAAATTATCATAAATTATATGATATTTTTACAAATTTGTTTTAGTGTAAAAGAGTACAAGTTAATTAATTATTAATTATTAACCGGATCATAGATGTAAAAGAAAAAAAGGAATTATTCAAAGAAATCAGTATTATTATTGGCGGTGGTAGTGTTTATTTTATAAGAAATAATAGAGTATGTTTTCGAGTTTGTTAATCCAGTTTACATCGACATCGTAATTTCTAGGGGATAGGTAAATATACGGGGGGGCCAACTCAAGGTTACACAGGCCATGGTCATAAGACCAGAACTGAAGCCTATAGTAATTTTATAAGTAACTATATTAAAATTCAAAAATACCCCATGTTTAAAGCGAGAAATGGGCCGATAATCAATATGATCTATGAAAAAAAAATTAGCCCCCGAAAATGACAAAATCCAAAACTACACAAATATATAATTTTTGTCAAGTTTCGCTTCTATATATTTCAAAAAACTTGATCGGCTATTTTAAATACCTCAAAAATATATAAAAGTTTATTAAATACTTGAAAATAATGCACAACGAAAGAAGAAAACACTATTTTTAAATGTTTTAAGCGAAAAAAAAAATTATTTTTTTATTGAAATCTCAAAAAAAAAAGTTTGTAATTTCTAACTTCCTATTGTCATGTAATAAAACATATAAAAATACGAAAGAAATTAACCAGTTGTCCAATTTGGATGAAAAACTTCGTCTATATAAAGCTAATATGAACAAACTTAACTTCTGAGATCGGCTACTTTCTTATGTGTGCGTGTCGAAAAAAATAAAAAAAAGCGAAATTTTAATATGAAATTTCATTTGTGTAACCAATTTATGAAGGCTTCAGTTCAATCGGTAATTGATCAGCCTGTGTAACCTTGAGTTGGCCCCCGTATATTTACCTATCCCCTAGGTAATTTAAGATCTATACAAATCACGTGATTATATAGTCAGATAAAACCACACAAAATCCCGATCCCGAACCAGGCAGCATTATGCTTAATGCCGGCCAATTTTTCAAGATTTCGCTGGTACCATTCAGGATTTTACGGATCCCAACTACAGGCAAATTTACCCGACTCTGGGCTTAAGTGGCCATGCATAAATAAAAAATACTAGCTCATATGAATGATATAAATTAAACATTATCCAAATTTTTAAAAAGGGAATTTTTTAGTAATAAAAATATGTTAAAAGTTTCCTTTTTTAAAAATTGGTATAATATATGAATAGATTTTTCCTTTTTGCAATTGAATCCATAAAAAATTTTGAAATTTCAAAATTCAAAAATTCAAAATTTTATAGCCGTAATAATCTGAATTGCAAAAAGGAAAAATTTGCATTAAATAATTAACAATTTAGAAATTTATACAATACAGACTTTTTCTTTTACAATATTTTTGAATTTTAAAATTTTTGAAATTCTTTTATGATTTTCAGTCAATTGCAAAAAAAAAAAGAATTTACATTATATAAATTTCAAAAAAAAAAAATTTTTATTAAATAAAATAATTTTTTTTTGCAATTTAAACTATAAAAAAATTTTTAAATTTTCAAAATTTTGTTACTTTTAGTTTAAATAAAATACTGTAATTACTTTTTAAACAATAAAATTTATTAACAGTTTATATATAATATAAGATTTTATATTATATAAAAGTAAAGATAATAAATGAATATTATAATAAATATTTTTTTTTATATTTAAAAGTTGTCTCACATTATATATAATAAATTTTACTACCCTTATTTAAACAAATTATTTAATATTATATACAAGAAAAAATTTTTTTTTAAAAAAAAA
Organism: Rhizophagus irregularis; assembly: GCF_026210795.1. Lineage (NCBI taxonomy): Eukaryota > Fungi > Glomeromycota > Glomeromycetes > Glomerales > Glomeraceae > Rhizophagus > Rhizophagus irregularis. The sequence goes on along the minus strand of NC_089441.1, from coordinate 4,857,063 downwards.
ATTTAGTAAAAAAAATACTTTATAAGTTTATTTAAAGTATTAAAATAAGAAAAAATGTATTTGTAACAGCCTGTTACATATCTTATTTGTAACATCCTTTTTTTATTTTTTTTTAATAATAAATTTAATATGTGTTTCACAAATAAAATTTTATATGCAAAATTTGATTTGGAAAACTTTTACTTAATGTACTTAAGACAGTTTCATAGACAAAATTTTAAGTTATAAGCAGTTTCTTGAAATTTTTTAAAAAATTCTTTTGTCTTAGTTACACAACTGATCTTTTGTTTTTGTTTACATTACGCCTGATCTTAAATTTTAATTGGATAAAATTGGGGTTGTTACAAATAAGACGCGTAACAGGCTGTTACAATTAGATTTATCCTTAAAATAATTTAAATATTATTTTAACTTTTTTTTTAGTTTTTCTTTATTAAATCATTAAAAATATTAAAGTTAAATTTAAAATATATATTTTTTATATCTGTTATTATTATATATAAATTATATTATATTATTTATATAATTATATATTATTGCAAATATTAATAATTGCTTATATTTTAAGTAAATATATTAAATGTTAAATATTATATATCTTTTTGTAAAATTGTGAATATAAGTAATTAAAGATAAATTATTATTATATTATTTATTATTATATTAATTAGGATCTTTTTTAAACTGAAAAAATTTAAATTTTATTATAATACTAAATATAAATAATAAAAATGAATTTTACTTAAAATGATTTTCCTTTTTAATAAATTTATTTTACTTTTATTTAATAACTGTTAAAATAGTATTAAGATTACTTTAATTTTATGTGTTAACTTTTGTTTCTTTTATTTTACTAAGTAGGAACAAATATTATATGAATCTTAGTTAATTTCAAAGTTAGTCTTCTAACAAATAAGCAAATAAGCGAGGTTTACTGGTTTAGCTGGTATATCTATATTTAACCAAAAAAACTCCATAAAAGAGAGTTTCAGTATTCCTTTATTAAAAACTTTTTATTTTAAGTAAATATATTAAATGTTAAATATTACATATCTTTATATAAAATTGTAAATATAAGTAATTAAAGATAAATTATTATTATATTATTATATTAATTAAAGTCTTTTTTAAACTGAAAAAATTTAAATTTTATTATAATACTAAATATAAATAATAAAGGTGAATTTTACTTAAAATGATTTTTCTCTTTAATAAATTTGTTTTACTTTTATTTAATAACTATTAAAATAGTATTAAGATTACTTTAATTTTATGTATTAGTAAAAATAATATTTATTATTTAAATCTTTTTATATTTTTTAAAAAATTTTGTATATTAAAATTTTTTTTTTACATATTTTTATAAGTATTACAATTTATCAATAATTATAATACTATATTAGTATTATAATATACTTTTAGCTAAAATTAAAAATCTAATAAAGTACTAGCTAGTATTATATTATAAATTCATTATTGGTATATAACTATTATTACTGATAATTATTTAGTAATACTTTATTTTTAATATAAAATGCAAGATTTAATATCATATAAAGAAATAAAATACATATATATTTATTTTTTATAATTTTGAAGGTTTTATAACATTATAAGTATACATAAAATTATATGGAAGTAGAAAAGTATAAATTTATAATAAATGGATAATAGTATGTAATAAATGCAATTCTTATTATTTAAAATTATATCATTTATTTTTAAATTTAATATAAATAATATTTAAAAATTTAAAATAAATAAAATTAATTAAAAAAAAAAAAATTTACATTGCAATAAATATAATAAATATGAACTTTTAATTTAATTAAGTAATATATAATTATTTTAACTTTAAAAATAAAAATTTAAATAATAAACCAATTTGTTAAATATTATATTATTTAATTTAATAAACTAATAATTTTTAATATTTAATTAGTTTTTTTAAAATTTTTATCAGACTTGATTATATTGCTTTTTTCTATAATTTCAGATTAATTTAAATTGAATAATAGTTGACATAAATTAGCTCTATAAAAAAAAATATTATATAATGAAATATAGTATTGTAAAATAATGAAACTATGCAGTTATTAAAGTTGCTTGCCAAAACCTGTTTGGCCTAATGCTGAAAGGTGAAACCTCTTATATAGTGTCCAAAATGCCAAAACTGCAAAACCTGTCAAAATTGCGAAACTGCTGAAATATGCCAAAACCACTATAATAGATTTCTCCATAGTTTCGGCATAATTGATCATAAGATTTGCATATAGTTACGCCAAGTTACACCAATTAATAATATAATTTAGATGATCAAATAATCTACAGATAAAAGATTAAACTTCAATATTTTACCGTCTTCTTAGTTATTTTAAGCTTTATCTAATATTAGAATTTTTATTTCTAACTCCTATATTAATATTATGATATTACACATTTTTGCAGTTTTTTTTAAGAAGCTTATATTCATTAAAGGAAAATGCGTAACATGCATTTAATAAACCCAATTCTATCATCTCCTTTAACATTGAACTAAAGTTTCTTTTACTTTCTTCCATTTTCTTAATAATAAAATTAATAATAAACTGTTTCAATTAAGGTTGCTTGTCTAAACCTCTTCAAAATCTTTCGATTAGTTTCATCAAAATTTACTATAGATTTATTATAGTTTCGGCAGAGTTTCGGCAGTTTCGGCATTTACAATAAGTTTTGGCAGTTTCGCCTTTCTCCAAAGTTTTGCCAGTTTTTTAATATAACTTTAATATAGTTTTGGCAGAATTTCGCTTTTCGGCGAAACGCCATATTGCCTAAACCCCTAAGTTTTGGCAAGTAACCTTAGTTTCAATTTTTAAATGACTGATCACATAGAAAATTCATCCATTAAAAAGAAAAATAAAGGAGATTGGCCATCTAATAGCATTTGGAAAGATATTAATAAAGGAAAAGCTATTAGTTCTAGCAAATTTGCCGCCTCCTGCAAGTATTGTAAAAATACATGGTCATATGGTAAAGTTTCAAAGCTCGAAAAGCATCTTTTAAACCATTGTCCAGATGCGCCAGTAGCAGTTGTTAAAAGGTATATGATTAAAGTAATGGAACGGCAAGATAAGTCCAAGTCATCCAAAAAAAGAAAATACTCTGAAAGTCAAAGTAATATGGATGATTACCATGATTCAACGGAGCTTAACGAATAAAGATGTATACGAATTAATCATGCATTAGTAATTAAATTTTTTATTGCGTGTGGAATTATGCTTAGAATAGTGGAACATCCCTTTTTCATTAATTTTATAAAAGAGTTTAATGCCAGATACAATACACCAACAAGGGGAGTATTAGTAAATTAACTACTTGAACATGAATTAGCTCAAGTGAACTTTAAAGTTAATTCTAAGCTTGAAAAGAAAACAAATTTAACGTTAGGTTTGTTAAATTAAATAGGCTATCATACATGATTTTTATTTAATCTTACTTACTATATAAAATTAATTTATAATTTAGTCTTTGATGGTTGGACGTCTGATACATATTGTTCAAAATTGTAATGACTCCATCACGTAAAGAATATTTTTATCAACTTTCTGATTTGTCAGAAAATTCGCATACTGCAGAATATTTAGTTACAGTAATTGAAAAAGTTATAGAAGATATTGGAGAAAATTGAATATGTGCTGTAGTTTCCGATAATGCGACCAATATTCGTAATACATGAAAAATTATATATGAGAATTATCCAAAGATTGAGAATGTGCGATGCGTTGCATATTCTATCAATTTAATTGCATGCGATATCGTTAAAGAGAAGTTTAGGGAACGTTTATTAAAACATGTTAATATTTTGATAACCTTTTTTAGAAGTTCTCATCAGGCTAATGCAAAACTTGCTTAAATAATTAAAGAAAAAGGAATTAGTAGAGGAGGATTAAAATTATATTGCAAGACACGCTGGATTACTGCTAGTGAATCCGTAAATTCAGTAATAAATTTAGAATCAGTACTAGAAAAAATGGCCAGCAATCAGGATAAAGTGCTAACAAATGATAAAATAAAACCAATTATTCAATTGAAATTTTTTTTTCAAATTTACGAGTTCTTGGATTTGTTCTGAATCCTCTAAGAAAAGCAGTACTTTCATTAGAATCGAGAAGAGCTACACTTGCAGATTGTTTCCTGAGCTTGACAAGACTTGCAGCTACATTAAAAAAGTTATCCAAATCATTAAATCCTGCATTTCAAAGTCATTGTATCAAAGTAATAAATGAAAGATTTAATGAGTTTGATGATGATAAGTATATACTTATTTTTTTATGGATATCAGATTTAGAAACTGAACGCGCTATTACTCCTAGTTACATGTAGAGTTATAACTTACTATGCCAGAAGATTATGTGGGAAATTAGGATCTACTGTGCCCAACTGTGTCAAGCTGACCTAGCCGCAGCCAACTTAGCCTATTATTTTTATTATATTAATTATATTTAATATAAACGATATAATTATTTTATTTATAATATTTAATTTATTTATTATATTTATTATATTAGTTATATTTCTTATATTTATTATATCTATTATATTTATTATATCTTTATATGTAATAACTTTTATATAAATAATGTTGGTATTTTTCTTCATTATAAGTTTAGTTCTTTCAGTTCACCTTAGTTCTTTTAGTTCCTATTAGTTTAAATAAGTTCTTGTAATTATAAAGTTCTATAATAAAGTATAACCTTTTACACTATAAATGAACTCCCTATTTTAAGCGTGTCTTGTTTGATTGGATTTCAGTCATAGTTAAACGTACTTAATTTTCCTGACTACAAATCATAGTTAATCTATTCAACGTACTGAATCGGTTAATAGCGCCACTTAAAAAATGCGTCTTTATGAAAATTATCAAATATGCAGCTTCAATTGGGAAAAATTTAGGTTTTGACTGTTACGAATAAGGTTGCTTGCCGAAACTAGAGGGTTTTGGCAGAATGGCGTATGCGAAACTGCTGAAACTAGTTTCGCGAAATCATCAAGAAATGCCAAAACTGGGAAACCTATTAAAATCGCGAAACTGCCGTAATTTACCGAAACTGTTTTGGCGTTTCAGCAATACTTTATATATGATTTAATTAGAGTTTCGGCATTTAAACAATTTATAAGAATAAAGACAATATAATTTTTTGTATGTAAATATTTATTTTATAATATTTAATATTAAAATAATAAAATATACGATTAAAAATATAATAAAAATTAAAATTTAATATCTTTATCTTCTATGTGGAGACCTGCTTCTACCTCTTTTTCTATCTCTACTTCTATCCGTCTTCTATCTCTACTTCTGTCTCGTCTTCTATCTTTACTTCTATCTCTACTTCTTGATCGAGACCTAGATCGCGATTTCCTTCTTTCCCTTCGCAATCTATATTCATATCGACATCGATCATGCGCAGCATGCCGCCGTCAATACTCTCGTCTAAACAGATCTAAAATCCAATAAAAATATTAATGAATTGAATTAATTGCCTAAATAAAATTAATTTAAAATAATAATTAATAATAATTACTGGTTTGTAGCCAAAATTCATCGTTCATATCAGCGAAACACGCTCTATCAAAACTATTTGGGCTTACAATAGGAATGTCATCATCATTATTATTTATTATCCTACTGAGGTTTTTATAACCTCGTTTGAGGGTATTCCATTTTGTAGAGCATTGCCTACCTGGGTGTCGCTGCAAATCCAGTTGCAGCGAACACCCTATTTGCTATTATTGTCCATGCATTTACATGGTGACAGTTTGAAATTCTTTCGAATTGCTGATGTATATTTCTTCGCTCGGCGATTAATTGCCTAGCAGCGTTAATTGTCCATTGGAATTAAGGTTGCTTGTCTAAACCTCTTCAAAATCCTACGATTAGTTTCGTCAAAATTTTACTATAGATTTATTATAGTTTCGGCAGAGTTTTGGCAGTTTCGGCATTTATAATAAGTTTCAGCAGTTTCGCCTTTCTCCAAAGTTTTGCCAGTTTTTTAATATAACTTTAATATAGTTTCAGCAGAATTTCACTTTTTGGCGAAACGCCATCTTGCCTAAACCTCTAGGTTTCGGCAAGCAACCTTAATTGGAATACTGGTGGTGGCGGTGGAACAAAAGGTACTATTGCTGCCATTTTTTATTTTTATGATTTTTTCGTAACTTGAAAATTAAATACAATTTGAAAATTAAAATACAATTTGGTTTTGAATTGCGAAAAAAAAATCCTATATACTTCAAATTTCATAATATTTATACTAATTTTAAAATTTGTTATAATGTTTAAAACATGAACTGATGAACATAATAACATTCTACATAATTAAAGTATTTGTAACAAAATAAATACAGTTTTGATTCTAATGTAATAAATTTAATTAACACAGTTCTAAATTTTTTTTTGTAACGCAGTTCTTAAAATTTATTGATCTAATATAATAAATTTAATTAACGAAGTTCTTAAAACTTATTGATTCTAATAAAATATGCTTATTCTTATTTCTCAATTAAATTGCACTATTTTTAAAATATAATATGCTTATCCTTATTCCTTAATTAAATTGCAATGTTTTAAAATATAATATAAAATTACAATTGCCTGCATAATTATATGTTAACTGGACTTTGATCACGAATATTTTGCCCTGCATAATTACATCATTTATTTCCTAAATAGTATCATTATTTAAATCACATGATATTAGAATTAATTCTCATTGGATTAACTATTGTAATTAATTCTCATTATTATTATTCCTCATTATCATCATAATTATCGTTATTATTATCACCGTCATCCATACCTAATACATCATCTATATCATAATTATAGTCCCCTTCCCCAGCTCTCTTGTTATTACCACTATCATCAACTTCATCATCTTCTGCATTATTTTCATCTGAATCATCCAATATATCTCTTGGAATATCACTGATTTCACTAGTAATTGAATCATGCGATAAATTAACAAATTGATCAATCCATAGACTTTTGATTATTACACAGCAATTGTCTTCGGGTATTGTTTCACCGCTTGTAGTTAATCTCTGAGTAGAAGCTTGCTCCTCATTATATTTCTCATCGTCATCTTCTGCAAAAGCTTCTGCAATACGTATATTGATCTCATCATCACTAAGACGAGTATTCTTTTTTTGATCAATTCCATAAAATCCAAGTTCAGTTTTTGAATTGGATTTCCAATACAAAATTAATTTGCACATGGATTCTAGTTTATCCATATTAAGATTTAAGCGACATTTATGAAATAGCCATCCTAAAGTCAAAATCCATGTTCGCAAATTGCTGAGTTAGGACATATTGCAAATAGATAACTTACAATTCTTGGCAGGACATCTGATTCTGGTTCGGTATTAATATATTTTCACCAATTCACGGGATTATCTTTAGCAAAACTGATATCTAGGTCAAATGGTTCTTGCTCATTAATATATTTCTGTATTTGATCACATAAAGTTTTAGCTTCGTAACGATTAAAACCTAAATTTTTCCCGATTGAAGCTGCACATTTGATAATTCTCATGAGGGTGCATTTTTTAAGTGACACGTTTCTAAATCTTGGATCCATAAAAAAACAAGTAATATACTTATTATCATCGAACTCATCAAATCTTTCATTTATTACTTTGATACAATGACTTTGAAATGCAGGATTTAATGATTTAGGTAACTTTTTTAATGTAGCTGCAAATCTTGCCAAGCTCAGGAAACAATCTGCAAGTGTAGCTCTTCTCGATTCTAATGAAAGTACTGCTTTTCTTAGAGGATTCAGAACAAATCCAAGAACTCGTAAATTTAAAAAAATTTCTCGATTGAATAATCGGTTTTATTTTGTCATTTGTTAGCACTTTATTGTGATCGCTGGCCATTTTTTCTAGTGCTGATTCCAAATTTATTACTGAATTTACGGATTCACTAGCAGTAGTTCAGCGTGTCTTGCAATATAATTTTAATCCTCCTCCACTAATTCCTTTTTCTTTAATTATTTAAGCAAGTTTTGCATTAGCCTGATGAGAACTTCTAAAAAAGGTTGTCAAAATATTAACACCTTTTAATAAACGTTCCCCAAACTTCTCTTTGACGATGTCGCATGCAATTAAATTGATAGAATGTGCAACGCATCGCACATTCTCAATCGTTGGATGATTCTCATGTATAATTTTTTGTGCATTACGAACATTGGCCGCATTATCAGAAACTACAGCACATATTCGATTTTCTCCAATACCTTCTATAACTTTTTCAATTACCGTAACTAAATATTCTGCAGTGTGCGAATTTTCAGACAAATCAGAAAGTTGATAAAGATATTCTTTACGCGACGGAGTCATTACAATGAAGTTCCAAATTGAACGATGTGTACCAGACGTCCAACCATCAAAGGCTAAATTATAAATTAATATTATATAGTAAGTAAGATTAAATAAAAAATCACGTATGATAGCCTATTTAATTTAACAAACCTAACGTTAAATTCGTTTCCTTTTCAAGTTCAGAATTAACTTTGAAGTTCACTTGAGCTAATTCACGTTCAAGTAGTAGTTGATTTACTAATACTTCCCTTGTTGGTGTATTGTAGCTAAGGTTGCTTGCCGAAACCTAGGGGTTTAGGCAAGATGGCGTTTCGCCGAAAAGTGAAATTCTGCCGAAACTATATTAAAGTTATATTAAAAAACTGGCGAAACTTTGGAGAAAGACGAAACTGCCGAAACTTATTATAAATGCCGAAACTGCTGAAACTCTGCCGAAACTATAATAAATCTATAGTAAAATTTTGACGAAACTAATCGTAGGATTTTGAAGAGGTTTAGACAAGCAACCTTAATTGTAGCCGGCATTAAGCTCTTTTATAAAATTGATGAAAAAGGGATATTTCACTATTTTAAACGCAATTCCGCACACAATAAAAAATTTAACTAATGCACGATTAATTCGTGTACATCTTTATTCGTTAAGCTCTGTTGAATCATGGTAATCATCCATGTTACTTTGACCTTCAGAGTATTTTCTTTTTTTGGATGACTTGGACTTATCTTGCCGTTCCATTACTTTAATCATATACCTTCTAACAACTGCTGCTAGCGCATCTGGACAATAATTTGAAAGATGCTCTTCGAGCTTTGAAATCTCACCGCGTGATCATGTATTCTTACAGTACTTGCAGGAGGCGGCAAATTTGCCAGAACCAACAGCTTCTCCTTTATTAATATCTTCCCAAATGCTATTAGGTGGCTGACCTCCTCTATTTTTCTTTTTAATGGGTGAATCTTCTATGTGATCAGTCATTTGAAACAGTTTATTATTAATTTTATTATTAAGAAACCGGAAGAAAGTAAAAGAAACTTTAATTCAGTGTTAAAGGAGATGACAGAATTGGGTTTATTAAATGCATGTTACGCATTTTCCTTTAATGAATATAAGCCCCTTAAAAAAACTGCAAAAACGTGTAATATCATAATATTAATATGGGAGTTAGAAATGAAAATTCTAACACTAGATAAAGCTTAAAAGAATTAAGACGACGGTAAAATATTGAAGTTTAATCTTTTATCTGTAGATTATTTGAACATCTAAATTATATTATTAATTGGTGTAACTTGGCGTAACTATATGCAAATCTTATGATCAATTATGCTGAAACTACAGAGAAACCTGTTATAGAGGTTTCAGCATGTTTTGGCAGTTTCGCAATTTTGACAGGTTTCGCAGTTTTGGCATTTTGGCGTTTTGGCACTATATAAGAGGTTTCACCTTTCGGCATTAGGCCAAACAGGTTTTGGCAAGCAACCTTAGTTACGAAGCTGAAACTTTATCATCAGCAAGTTTGAAAAGTGTTGATTTACACTAGTATACGTGTTGATCAACACCAGCTAGTTGTTCAACACGTTTTACAATATTAATCAACACCCGTATACTGGAGTATACCAACGCATAATGTTAATATATGCGTCATTCAACTCTAATGTGTAGTTCAACGCACTGTATATTAACATAACTAAATAAATTATATTAATTTATTTATTTTTATTCACCTTAGGAACCGAACTGGTTACCTCAATTACACTATTAATATATCAAATCTCACGATCTAACCATTGTACTATTATAAGTATTTATTAAAATTAATATTAAGCATTACGTATTTTATGTAATGATATATCACGTGTATCACGTGATACTGGATTAATAATTACCACTGCGCCACTGTAGTATAGCAAAAAAAAAATTAAGCTTTTTTTAGCAAAGCTTAATTTTTTTTTTGCTTCATTTTTCCCATTACCTTTTATTATCCTCTTCCCATTCGTTTTCTCATAACCCTTTCATTTTCCTATTACACTTTTGTTATCCCCTTCCATTCATTTTCTCATAACCCTTTCATTCTTCCCTTTCCTTTCGTTTTCCTATTACACTTTCATTCTTCCCTTTATTCTCTCCTTCCCTTTCATTTTCCCATAATCCTTTCATTTTCCCCTTTATCCTATAAAAAGTTTTATCCGTTATTTATGTAAAAACTCTGTAAATTCCGTAATATAAGGTTATTAATTCCAGTCTTATACGGAAAAAAGTTGGAAGGTATCAAACTTCTGGTAAGTTTCGCAACGAAACATTGCGAAACTACTTTTTCATTTTTTAATGAAATGTTTATTAGTAATGTTTCGAAATATTATTCTTTTTTTTAATTTCTTTAATCGGAACGTTAGCTAACATTCTGATTTATTATTTTTTTTAAATTTTTTAAATCAGAACGTTTTTAACATTCCAAAATATTTTTTTTTAATTTCTTTAATCGGAACGTTGGCTAATGTTCCGATTTATTATTTTTTTTAATTTTTAATCAGAACGTTGAAAAACGTTCTGAAATATTATTTTTTAAAAAAATTCTTTAATCAGAATGTTGGCTAACATTCCGATTAATTTTTTTATTACATTTTTTAATCAGAACGTTGAAAAATGTTCCGAAATATTGTTTTTTTTGATTTCTTTAATCAGAACGTTAGCTAACGTTCTGATTAATTTTTTTATTTCATTTTTTAATTGGAACGTTAGTTAACGTTCCGATTTACATTTTTTTGTTCTTTTTTTGACAAAACATTTTTAACGTTTCGTTATTAACTTTTTTTTCATTTCTTTTAATCAGAACGTTGAAAAACGTTTTGATTTACATTTTTTTTTCTTTTTTTAACAAAATGTTTTTAACGTTTCGTTAATAACTTTTTTTTCTTTTTTTTAATCAGAACGTTGGCTAACATTCCAATTTTTTTATTTTTTATTCTTTTTTTTAACGAAACATTTTTAACATTTCATTATTAACTTTTTTTCTCATTTTTTTTAATCGGAACGTTACCTAACGTTCTGATTTACATTTTTTTTTGAAATGTTTTTAACGTTTCATTATTAACTTTTTTTCATTTTTTTTTAATCGGAATGTTGGCTAACGTTTCGATTTACATTTTTTTTCTTTTTTTAATGAAACGTTTTTAACGTTTCATTATTAACTTTTTTTCTCATTTTTTTTAATCGGAACATTACCTAACATTCCAATTTACATTTTTTTTCAAAACGTTTTTAACGTTTCATTATTAACTTTTTTTCATTTTTTTTTAATCAGAACGTTGGCTAACATTTCGATTTACATTTTTTTTCTTTTTTTAATGAAACGTTTTTAACGTTTCGTTATTAACTTTTTCTTTTTTTTTAATCAGAACGTTGGCTAACGTTCCAATTTTTTTATTTTATTTTTTATTTTTTTAACAAAACGTTTTTTAACGTTTCGTAATATTTTTTTTAATTTTTTAATCGGACCGTTTTTTAACATTCTAAAATATTTTTTTTTAATTTTTTTAATCAGAACGTTGGCTAACGTTCCAATTTTTTCATTTTTTAACGAAACGTTAAAAAACGTTTCGAAATTTTTTTTTAATTTTTTGTTTTTAACGAAACGTATCTAACGTTTTGTTTTTTTATTTTTTAGAACCGCTTCCTGGATGATTCAGGTAAAATTATTTTTTTTTAATTTTAATTTATTTTAACAAAACATAACTAATGTCTCATTTTTCTTTCTTTTTTAGGTCTGCGGATTTCTGGACGTTTTCTGAACAAGATTTTGAAGGTAAAACTTCAAAGTCTTTTCTTTATTTTTTGTTTTTAAAGAAACGATATTAACGTTTCTTTTTTCTTCTTTTTGTAGGTATCGAACTTTTGGATAGTATGATGGTGAGTTTCACAACATTTGTTGCGAAGCTTTGATTTTTTAAAGAAACGATGCTAACGTTTCTTTTTTTTTTCTTTTGTAGATATTGGACTTTGGGTAGGCAAAATGGTGAGTTTTGCAACATTTTATTTTGTTGCAAAACTTTATTTTTAAATTTTTTTTTAAAAAACGTTCTAACTGAACGTTTCTCTTTTTTTTTGTAGGTTTGATTTCCGTGAATTTTGAAATTTGTAAAATGGTAAGTTTCGTACGTTTCATTACGAAACTTCCATTTTTTTATTTTTTTCTTTAAGAAATGTTCTAACTGAACGTTTCTCTTTTTTTGTAGGTTTGATTTCTGGGAATTCGAAATTCAGAAAATGGTAAGTTTTGTAACGTTTTGTTATGAAACTTCTGTTGTTTTTTTTATTTTTTTTAGGAAATATTTACTAATATTTCCTTTTTCTTTTATTTAGGTTTCGATTTGTCTTTGATTAAAAACTTAAAATGGTAAGTTTCGTAACATTTCATTTTGTTATGAAACTTAATAATATTTTTTTTATTTAATTAGAAAACTTTTACTAACGTTTCTTTTGATTTTTTTTAGGTTTCAGAAATTTAAAAAAATAAAAAAAAACAGTAAGTTTCATACGAAACTTTCTTTTTTTTTGATTTATTCTTTAAGAAACGTTCTAACTGAACTTTTCTCTTTTTTTTGTAGATTCGATTTCTGGAAATTTTGAAATTTGGAAAACGGTAAGTTTTGTACGTTTCGTTACGAAACTTCCATTTTTTTTTGTTTTTTTTAATTAGGAAATGTTTACTGACATTTCCTTTTTTTTCTTGTAGGTTCCAGGAGTTTTGAGTTGGCCGGGAACTTGAGGTAAGTTTCGTTCATTATGAAACTTTCCTCATTTTTATTTTTTTAGGAAGCGTTTATTAACGTTTTCCTTCTTTTATTTTATAGGATCCATTCGGTGTTTTACTTTAGAAAAATGGTAAGTTTCGCAATCTTTGCGAAACTTAAATTTATTGACTTTTTTAGGAAACGTTTGTTAACGATTCCTTTTTTTGTAAGCTTCGGTCAGGTTATTGGAATATGGATCAAATCGCAAAAGGTGATTACTTTTGTTGTGAAATATTATTAATGGACTTAGAGAAATTCATCAGAAACGAATGGTTGTGTAAATTTCATTAACGAAACTTTTGTGTTTTTTTTATTTGAAAACCCACCTTGTTATGGTTGTGTCACCAGGGGCGCTTTGTCAACAGAAATTTAGTACGTTGATCGCTTAAAAATCTGCGGCAATCCAATTATAACAAGAGGTTAATTTCTTTAAATAATGTATTTGTATTATTTGTATTGTACTGTATTTTATAAATAAATTTACAATATTTTACAATTAAATTTTATATGTTAATAATATACAATAATATAATATATGTTAATAAGGGCAGTGACATTTATTACGTAATATTTTAGGGGTGGGAGGGTATTTAAAGGTCATATAACATATAAGTGTAACGTAAGATTTTTCATATTACATGGGGTGGGGAAGTATGGGCTTATAGTAAATGGATATTACATAATAAATGTCACTGCCCTAAATTACTAATACTACAATTATAAAGTTAACTATCGTATGATGACTAAAAAATACTGTTGCTATACACGTTTTTAATATCAATATACGCATTTTTATACATTGTATACACGTTTTTAAACTATCGTTGTTTTACTATGTGTAGCTTTACATTTAAATTGGTGTTGTTTTACGCGTTTTTAAATATTTTCAAGTAGTGTTGATTTACAAAGGGTTCGTTTCCCTACATTTTTTGGCGTTAAGTAACACATAGCATTTTTCAACACTTTATATGCCTGTTTAAAACTTACTGATGATGTGATCAAATACAGAAATATATTAATGAGCAAGAGCCATTTGACCTAGATATTGGTTTTGCTAAAGATAATCCCATAAATTGGTAAAAATATATTAATACTGAACCAGAACCAGATGTTCTGCCAACGAAGAATTGCAAGTTATCTATTTGCAATATGTTTTAACTCAACAACTTGTGAACATGGATTTTTGATTTTAGAATGGCTATTTCATAAATGTCGCTTAAATCTTAATGTGAATAAACTAGAATCCATATGCAAATTAATTTTATAATGGAAATTTAATTCAAAAACTGAACTGGAATTGATCAAAAAAAGAATACTCGTCTTATTAGTGATGATGACATTAATATACGTATTGCAGAAACTTTTGCAGAAGATGACGATGAGAAATATAATGAGGAGCAAGCTTCTACTCAGAGATTAACTACAAGTGGTAAAATAATACCAAAGACAATTGCCATGTAGTAATCAAAAGTCTATGGATTGATCAATTTGTTAATTTATCGCATGATTCAATTACTAGTAAAATCGGCAATATTCTAAGAGATATATTGGATGATTCAGATGAAAATAATGCAGAAGATGATAAAGTTGATGATAGTAGTAATAACAAGAGAGCTGGGGAAGGTGATTATGATTATGATATAGATGATATATTAGGTATACTAGATGACGGTAATAATAATGATGATAATTATGATGATAATGAGAAATAATAATAATGAGAAATAATTACAATAGTTAATCCAATAAGAATTAATTCTAATATCATGTGATTTAAAGAATGATACTATTTAGGAAATAAATGATGTAATTATGCAGAACAAAATATTTGTGATCAAAGTCCAGTTAACATATAATTATGCAGGCAATTGTAATTTTATATTATATTTTAAAACATTGCAATTTAATTAAAAAATAAGAATAACAGATAAGCATATTATATTTTAAAAATAGTGCAATTTAATTAAAGAATAAGGAATCCTCTCATCAACAGATCAAGCAATTAAAACAGAATAAACAACAATCAAAGAAGAATAATATAACAAATTCACAGGAAAATCAAATGGTAGAGTTTGGTGATACATCATTGGAATTGAATTCAGTACAGCTTGAAAACTTAAAAATGAAAATCTCATATTATCAAAATGCTATAGAATGGGAAAAAAAGCTCAAGATCAAATGTGTTTATTAATTAATAATAACTGGTGGTTTAGTTGGGCTTATAAAAAGACAAAAAATGTTGTTAATAATGTTATAATTGATTTAGCAACAGTATAATTTCTATAATATAATCAATAGACATAATATTAATTATTTTTATAATCAATAGATACAACACTAATTATTTTTTATTCTATATTTATTCTTATCTATATTTTGATGATTGCATCCTACTGGGTGGATATAGCTTATGATAATTTGTTTGTATGGTATATAAACTACATATCAATAAAGCATATATAAATCATTAAAAAAAAAAAAAAAAATTAAAGAATAAGGATAAACAATTATATTAGAATCAATAAGTTTTAAGGACTTCATTAATTAAATTTATTACATTAGATCAAGAACTGCATTACAAAAAAAAATTTAGAACTGCATTAATTAAATTTATTACATTAGAATCAAAACTGTGTTTATTTTGTTACAAATACTTTAATTATGTAAAATGTTATTATGTTCATCAGTTCATGTTTTAAACATTATAACGAATTTTAAAATTAGTATAAATATTATGAAATTTGAAGTATATAGGATTTTTTTTTCGCAATTTAAAACCAAATTGTATTTTAATTTTCAAATTGTATTTAATTTTCAAGTTACGAAAAAATTATAGAAATAAAAAATGGCAGCATTAGTACCTTTTATTCCATTGCCACCACCAGAGGACCCTGGAAAATGCTTATATATGTAAGGTACCAAGGTGCTTAGCCAACATAGAAAAATTTTATGATGTAAGAATTTTATAATGCTTAATTTTGAGAAAATTTTATACTATGTAAGATAATTAAATTGCATATTTTTGGTATTATTCTAAAATACTAAGAGTTTCTAGTTGCTTATTTTTCATATTTATAGAACTTTTTAAATTATTATATATTGAATTTATAATTAATTTTTATTTTATTTTCACTAACGGTAAATATTAATTTTGTACTACATTTCACGATTTTATATAAATACATAAACAAAAATTTTTTTTTGATGAAATTTCAGTTTTTTTTTTTCAATGTTTTATTAATTATCTTTCAATAGTATCTTTTTAATTTTTATTAAACTCAGTATATTATTTTTAATATAAAATTACTATATTATACATGTTTATTTTTTAAATAAAATTACTGTAAATATGTTTTACTTTAAAATATAATTTCACTACTCACCACTTTGGTTATATCAAATTATCTTTTATGCTTAAGTAAGGTTGTTCAGCAAGTTAAATCTACTTGTATTTTAATTTTCATAAGGCTAAGTATGATATTTATATAGAAAAGCATATTTTTTATAACGGTAATAATTTTAAATTTTTCACTTTTTCGTTTACAACTTCAGAGCGTAATTACACCACTTCAGTCAAATGAAATCGACTTTCTAAATTAATTGAAAGTTGTTCAGCAAGGTCGAAACTACGTATATATTAATTTTTATGAGTGTGAGTATAATACTTATGGAGAAAAGTGCATTTTTCATAACGGTACTAACTTCCGAATTTTTTATTTCTCCGTTTATAACTTCAGAGCGTAATTACACCCCTTTGGTCAAATGAAATCGACTTTCTAAATTAATTGAAAATTGTTCAGCAAGGTCGAAACTACCTACATATTAATTTTTATGGGTGTAAGTATAATACTTATGGAGAAATATACATTTATTGTAATAGTATTAATTTCGAATTTTTCTTTTACTGTTTATTAACTTTATTAATTGAATATTGTTAATCTACTTGTATATTATGTTTAGTTTAGCTTCACAACATATTTAAAATTGGATTTAATAAAATATATTAATTATAAATATATTTTATAAATTATATGTGTTATAATAAAAATTTAATTAGGTTAGAAGATTGATTTGCTTATTTTTATATAATTTTTAAGGTTAGATATCAACAATGCTTAGCGATCATAGTAAAAACCTATGCTTAGAGCTACTAATAAAAAATATTTTTGGGACCTTACCTATATAAGTATTTTCCGGGGTCCTACCACCAGCATTCCAATGGACGATTAACGCTATTAGGCAATTAATCGCAGAATGAAGAAATTTGCATCAGCAATTCGAAAGAATTGCAAACCATTATCATGCAAATGCATGGATAATAATATCAAATAGGCAATGCTCTACAAAATGGAATGCTACTTTCAAACGAAGTTGTGAAAACCTCAATAGGTTAATAAATAATAATGATGACGACATTCCTATTGTAAGCCCAAATAGTTTCAATAGAGCGTGTTTCGCTGATATGAATGATGAATTTTGGTTACAAACCGGTAATTATTATTAATTATTATTTTAAATTAATTTTATTTAGGCAATTCATTCAATTCATTAATATTTTTATTGGATTTTAGATCTGTTTAGACGAGGTATCGATGGCAGCATGCTGCGCATGATTGATGTCGATATGAATATAGATTGCAAAAGGAAAGAAGAAGGTTGCGATCTAGATCTTGATCAAGAAGTAGAAATAGAAGTAGAGATAGAAGACGAGACAGAAGTAGAGATAGAAGACAGGATAGAAGTAGAGATAGAAGAAAAGGTAGAAGCAGGTCTCCACATAGAAGATAAAGATATTAAATTTTAATTTTTATTATATTTTTAATTGTATATTTTATTAGTTTAATATTAAATATTATAAAATTAAAATAAAGAAAAAAGTTATTTTAAATATTTACATACAAAAAATTATATTGTCTTTATTCTTATAAATTGTTTAAATGCTAAAACTCTAATTAAATCATATAGAAAGTATTGCCAAAACGCTGAAACAGTTTCGGTAAGTTATGGCAGTTTCGTGATTTTGATAGGTTAGCATTTTTTGATGATTTTACGAAACTAGTTTTGGCAGTTTCATGTACACCATTCTGCTGAAACCCTCTAGTTTCAGCAAGTAACCTTAGGTACGGTACTAGATGGGTTATGTATAGCATAATCAACTTTACCCATTTTGAAATAGATTTGGAGAGTAGCTGTAGTTATTTATACAGAGGGTTTTAGTTTTATAATCTTAGTTTTTTTTTATTTGTAATTTTGGAAGATTATTTGTTCTTTGTTTTCTATTAGTTCTGCACTTTATTGTGGTTCTTTTTAGAATACTTTGTATTCTCTAAAGTGACTTATGGCATTAATTAATAAAATTTAAGCTCATGCTATGTTAAAATTAAAAATTAAATTAATTTTAATCTGTAAATGTTTGTGTCATTTTATTTTTTTGCATTATATTTACAGAAATTTTTACAATTAATTTTTTTTATCAAATATTAAATTCTAAAATAATTTATTTTATAAAATAAAATAAAATAAAAATCTATATTTATACACTTCTGTCTTATATAATTTATATAAAAATTGAATTCTGCAATACTTAGTATTTATTTGAAATGATAGAATTTCAAATTTATAGCTTAAATTCCAATAAATATATATTTACAATTTATTGCGAAAAGTATTTTTTTCACTAAATATATTATTAAAGAATACTTTCATAATGTTTTCATTAAAGCCTTTAAAATCATTGCAAAAAGTATTTTAAAATTAAGTATATGTTTACAATTTTAATAAAAATAAGTAATACTTATTTTTGCTATTATATTTATTTTTATAATATTTTACTTTATATTATAATAAAAACTTTATTTTTCGGTTATTTTTGCTATAACAAAAATCAAATATTACAAAATTATTATTGCTTTAAGGGGATGGCCAAAAATGACATCATTTTCTAAGGGGAGGAGAGGTTAAGACCATAATGATATTACACAACTTCCATTTTTAGACATTTGTAGTTAATATAATTTTAGTCAGAATTGTGTTTTAACTTTACATTTCCTAAAATGAATAATGACATAGGGAGGGGGAGTCAAAAATCCTAAAATTTAAATTACGTCATTTCTGGCCATCCCCTTACAGTGATTTAAATATATTAATAATAATATATTTATCTTAACTTTAATATTACTACCCAAAACTTATTTAATGATAAATTCAAAAATCTGAAATTTAAAAAATTGGTAAATCTGAAATTTTTCTAAATTATAATTAGTTTCAAAAAAGCATAAAAACAGTTTAGACAATTAATTAAGTATTCTTACTTGATTTATATATATATATAAAGCAAAAATTAATTAACAATATAATAATATTTTTTAAAATCAAACTGAAAAATTAAATATTTTATGAAAATATCAAAATTAAAATTTAAAAAAGGAATAGTTAGTTATATAACTAAATGAATTTTCAATATATTATAAAGAGTATTTTACTAAAAAAAAATATACTTACAAGACCTTTAATATAATTAAATTTTATTTATTTTTTTAAAAGAAAAAATTTTTAACTTTATTATATTAATAAAGAAAAATCAGTAGCAATTCCATCCAGTTTAAATAATTCTTTCAAAAAAAAATATTCAAAAATCAACTAAATACTAAATATAAAACTATTTAGAAATATTAAAATTATCCAAAATAAAGTAGAACCTGAATATTTTTTTATTTACTTCAATAAATATATATAATTAAATTTTTAATTTATAATAAATTAACATTATATACTAATACATATATACTACTCTATAATAAATTACTAGATTTAATATAATTTGCATAATAATTTTCATGTATATTGCATATAAGTTTACAAATTTTTAATAAAATTCGCCAGAATTTTTTTATTTGAAAGCTGATCATAGATAGTTTTTATGCATTAAATAAATAAATAAGATTAATTATAAATATAAAAAAAATTTCTTATTGTAAAATAATATAAAAAATTATGAAATTCTCACTTATTTTTAACAATAGATCAATACTGGATTAACTCTTTAAAATTTTAGAAAATTTTCTTTATTTTTTAATACATGAAAATTACAATTAATTGGCTTTTAAACAAAAAAATTTTATTTGAATTTTATTGAAAATTTATAAAGTTTTATATAACCTAAAAATTAATAATTTTACTAGTAAATCTTATAAAAATTGGTAATTACATAGTAAAATTAATAATAATTAATAAATTTTAGACTATATAAAAATGAATTTTCAATAAAATTTAGTCAAAATTTTTTTGTTAAAATTAAAAAATAAAAAAAATTTCTAAAATTTTAAAAAGTTGATTCTTTATTAAAAAAAGTAAGAATTTCATAATTTTTTATATTTATAATTTTTCTTCTTATTTATTTTGATATATAAAACTATTTATAATCAACTTTCAAATAAAAAAATTCTGGCTGAATTTAATAAAAATTCATAAACTTATATATAACATAAAAATTATTATGCAAATTTTGTTAAATATAATAATTTATTGTAAGGTAATATATAATATTGCTTAACCAATAATTCTGATTATAAAGGATATAAATAATAAAATTAAAGGATATAAATAATAATAGTTTATATATATATTAATATAACTGATAATATATATTATATATATTTATTTAATAATTAGAATTTAATTATATAGGAATAAGAAGGTTAAGCTTCTAATTAAATATAATTACATGATTTCTGATACTGTATGTCTCTTATGAAACTAATATTTAGATATAAAATAATTATAAATCTATTTGAAAGAAAATTTGCAGAAATCTTTATTATAAAACTCAAGATATTGAAGAAATATAAAAATACAATAGTTTTATTTATAAATAAAAAATGAACAGTTACATATTAAAATAAAAAAAAGAGAAAAGTAATTAAAATTAAATTTCAATTAATAATGCAAGGAACTTAGATTTGAAATTTTTTAATTTAATAAAACATATTAATAGTATATTGTTAAATACTTAAAGAATAAAATAAAAAAAATCACAATAAAAAGAATACAAAAAATAAAGGTAAATTAATTTACTTACTTTTATAACAGGATTCTGCTTACTTCTAATATAAGTATCCAAAAATCTGTAGTAAAATTTATAGTAAAATTTAATTTTAGGTCTTTTAATAATTAAAAGTAAAATTAATAAATTATATATATAACAAATAAAGGTTTTCGGATATGTAAAGTAAAGTTAAAATAGGTTTTCAGTTTTATAAGATAAAATTAATTAATAATTTGTATAGGTTTCAGTATATAATAAGGTAAAATTGATTATATATTATATTATAAATTAGACTCTTAATTTTATATATAAATATAATATGAAAATTTACCCCTTAATTGTAATAAATAACACATAATAATTTAGACGTGATGGTATAATAAGTTTCTAAAAAGAATTAGACATAATGGTGTAACAAGTTTATAAAAACTTTAGACATGATGATGTAACAAGTTTATAAAAACTTTAAATGTGACAGTGTAATAAAATTATAATAAGTTTTAGATATGATGGTGTAATGAAATTTAGATGTGATGATGTAACAAATTTAAATATCAAAATATAAACAAATTTAGATAAAATAGAAATTATTTTAGATGTAATAGTGTAATGACAAAAATTTATATAAAGAACTTTAGAATAAAAGAATGGTAATGGGATAAGAGACGAGAATATTATAAGTCCATAAATTTTTTTAAAAATTATGTAATTTTTCAGTATTATTTTTATATTAAATAACTAATTTTAATACTTTATTTTAGCATAGAAAATTTTTTAATAATTTTTTAATTAAGAAAATTTCTAATTATCACCACACCACCATATAATAAATCACGTGATCAAGATGTAGTTGCGATGTTTTGAAATAAATTTTATTAAAAGCTAATTTAAAAGTTTAAATATGAATACATAATAATTTTACAGTTTTACAATGCAATTTCAATTATAAATTCCTTAATTACTCTACCTAAGAATCCTTTTACTTTAGTTTCAACTATAATTCATCAATTTTTCTCACTAAGGATTCTTCTTTTACAATTACGCAAATCATGACCTGTACCCCCACATCCTTTACACTTTCTTTCCTTCTTATCATTTCCATTAACTTCTAAGTTGCCTTCAGTTTTCTTTTGTTTCTTATTCTATCTTAAAGTTTCTCCTTCATTTAAGTATTGACCTGGGGTCGTCCATAACGTCTTGAAGTTACTGGATTAGAACATTCAATATTTTCTTGTTGATTTCCTGCAGTATTTTCATCAGTTGTTTAATTACAAAGTAATTCTTGTTGCTTTTCTTCAATATATATTTGAAGTAACCCATTCAACTCATTATAACAATCTAATTTTTGTGTTAAGTCTAAAGCCTTTTTTGTGAAACCAAATGCTTTTCCATATTTTAATTTTGCCGAAATGATTACTTGAAGCTTTTTTGTATAAACTTGTTCATCACGAACATGATGAATATAATTAAAATTGATTTCTTCATGAATTACTGCTGAAGAATTATGATCTTCAACAATTGATATAATATTTAATAAAGCTATTTCTTTATCATCAATATTTAACTTCGAATCTTGATACCAGCGCTGATTTATTAAAGAAATATGAAATTTTGCTTGTGAACTCTTTCTAAGAACTCTATAAAAATATCTACATGGAATACCATATGATATTAGAAGGTTACAAGTACAAGAAAAACTTCCATCTGCCATCAAAACTACAAAATGTGATTTTGTTTGTGACAATTCTGGCTTAACTTTCCAAATTTTGACATTCAATAAATTTTGTATCTTTCTGATTATAGTTTGAAGTAATATTTGTGTTGCATCATAATCATCTTCCTGAAAACCTTCATTATCATCTGTATTATCAACCTAAATAAAAGAAACAACAAAATTAGCAACCATATAAAATTTTTAAATTCATAATAAATTCCTTTCTAAATCCTAAACGGATCTTAACCCTAACCCCTAACCTAACTCCTAACCCTAACTCTAACCCTAACTCTAACCCTAACTCAACGCTATCCTAATCCTAAAGCTACTCTGAAACCTAACTTACTTGCTGAATAGTATCTTTATCAACCAAGTATGCATCGTAAAAAAATGAATGCTTCATCTGATTTTGAGTTGCTAAAAGAATGTGTGAAATTAAAAATTTCTTACAAATTTCATTAATACTTACAAAAAATTTTGAAGGTACATCATCCAAAGTTTGTAGAGGTAAAATATTTCTCATTTTGATTATACGTTCATATTTCATTTCATTATTAAGTATATTTTGAATCTCATTGGTGAGTTAATATAAGAGAAAATTTTTTTGGATAGCAGCTTTAAGTAGATGATTAAGGGATTCTACTCTTTGAGTGCTATTTATTCCACAATTGAAAATTTCATTTATATAGCAAGTAGCCTAACTTTCCTTTGTTGGTTCAAGCATCCGCTTCAAATATTTTGATATTTCAGGATATTTTTCAATTAAAATTTTCCATTTTGATTCAAAAATCTCATAAACAAGCAACTATTACGGCATAAAAAAATTCAGCCCGAAATTCACTAAATTTTTGCAATCCAAGTTTTGGTTTCACATTCTTTTGGGCGTTAAGATCAATATGAAATACGATTGTGCTCGTTGCCATTGCCGAAAACAAACTAATAGTATTTGCCATAGCAGAAGCCAGAATCAGATATATAACACTTATGATAAACATCACTTGAAACTTTTTAAGTTGTTGTAATACCCAAATAAATGAGTTTTCCGTTTCATCTTCTAGCAATACACTTGCTATCAATCGTGATCTTATATTATTATCAACAACAAGAAATAAATATAGAACCATATCATAACGATTTATTCCAACTGTACAATCAAAAATTAAGACTTCGTGAAATCTAATATAGTAAGAACATTGATCAGGTGACATCCAGATTAATGATGTTAGTCTTTAATCATTTTCAAATAAGCGAAATTCAAAGAACCATTCAGGTTATTGTTGTTTCTTTTCATAAAGATAATGTAAAAAATTTGCACTATCATTTTTAACAACTTCCTTTTGCCCAACCTTAACTTTTTGAATAATGTTATATAGATCCTTTTTTAAAATTGGATAATCAGAATACTTTGCTCGAAGTAATGGATATATCTGTGTAGCGCTAAATATATTATGTTTCACATAAAATTCAACATCAGTAATCATTTCTGGAGTAAATTTTCTAAATTTAGGTGCCATTTCTGCAATTAATGGATTCATAACATGATTGTGTTCAAGTTTAACAGATGTAATACCTATGGTATTTTCTTTTTTGGGTTTAGTTGCATTAACATGCCAAGGACAATTGATCTGTAATGCTTCTTATTCCTTTCGGTTATCAAAATTAATAATCTTCTTTTGATACATAATTACCGGAATGAGTACACTCATATGTCCTTCGCTTAACATGAAGTTTTTTCTGATCAACTGTTAAACCTTTCATTTCTTTTTGATGCAAATAATACTCAACCCTTATTTTTTTAAAAGAAAATCCTTCCTGTAAAGCATATCGTTCAAGATAAACTTCAAATTCTTCCCAAGTATGAAACTTTGCACCTGTAATTATCGTATAATGAAAATCATTTTCTTCATCACTAGAATCAAAATATTCATTAATAGGTTCATTTTCTTCACTGCTAGAATCAATAATTTTGTGATTTATATTCATTATTAGGTAGTTATAATGTAAGAAAGGTTAGAGTAAAAGAAAAAGAAATAAATAAATTATGAACCATGGGAAATCAAAATAGTTAATCAGAAAGCTTAATAATTAAATCAGGTGATTACGTAATAAATCACATGATCAGGTGAAAACGCCTGAGGCGTTACCTAGTTAATTTCTTTAATTAATTAATAAAATTTATTAAAACTTATCTTGGTCAATATTAAATCTAAAAAGATAATTTTACTACCATTAGAATTGTCTTAATGAGATGATTCTAATGGTATAAAATTTATCAAAATATGATCACTGGATTTTTAATAATTTGCAAATTTATAATTGTATTTTTTTATATTAAAATTTATTTATAGTAATAAAAATAATAAAATTTATATTATTAATAAGAATTTAATGAATGTTTAAAAAAATTTTAAACTATTGTAAAATACTTTATTTAATGATTAAATATTTTTTAAAGAAAATTTAGGTCTTTAAAAATTTAAGGTAAAATTCAATATAATTTTAAAAGATCATACTATATATAAGGTAAAATTATAAGACAGAAAAGGTTGGTAAAATTACTAGTAAATCTGAAATACTTCTATTAGAAGTAAGTGAAGTCATTTTATAACAAATAGTACCCAATTATTTTTCAGATATCCTATAATAAATAAAATAAAATTTAATTTGGATCTTGATAAGCAGATTTTGAATTTGAATTAATGTTAAGAAATGCAGATTTTAAGTAAATAAAAAGTTTATAATTTTTACTTGTATTTCAGATAAATAGAAGATATATCTTCTACTTAGATTTTAAGTGAATAAAAGATATGAAAATATACTTAATAAATTTACAAAACTAATTAAAAAATAAAAATAAATTAGTAGTTTATTAATTTATATAGATAATTGAAAATGTTTTGAAAATATATATAATATATTGTAATAAATATAATAAATCTAAAAAAGTAAAATAAAAGCTTTTTTTTTCTGAAATCATCTTTAAAAATTTCTTTTAGTAGTTTATTTGTTTTATCTATTACATTTATTATTTCCTAATTTTTTTTTCTTATTTTCCCTTATTTTCTTCTTTCTTAATTTTTTATATATTTTTTTTGTAACAAATCTTATAACAAATTATTATAAATAAAAGATAAGTATTGAAAATGATTTTTTATCCTTAAAATAGCATATCATAGGTTAAAGAGTAAAAAATCAGGTATCAATCAGTCACCAATTGGCATTTTCACCAAATACCGTTACCAATCAGGTAGTTTGCTAACTTTTGATCTAGTGATCAGAAAAGGATGAAATATAGCTCATTGGAATCGTTTCAATAAGATGAATCTAATGATAGTAAAATCATATTTCTAGAATTAATAGTTAATAAAAAATTAAATAAAATATAAATGATATATTTTTATTTTTACATTTTACTTAATTTCTCATTATGTATTAATCCTAAAAATGCGATTTTACTACCATTAGATTTGTCTTATTGAGATAATTCCAATGAGCTATATTTCATTCTCTTCTGATCACTGAATTAAAAATTAGCAAACTGTCTGATTGGTGACAATATTTGGCGAAAATGCTAATCAGTCACCAATCAGTCACCAATCAGTCACCAATCAGCTACCTGATTGGTGATCGAGTGACTGATTGATGCCTAATTTTTCACTTTTTGACCTGTGATAGCAGGCTTTCCAATTTTCAAGTAATCACATAATGATTAGTAAATGTGATTTTTACTTAAATAACAATAAAATTTAAGTAAATCATCAAGTTTTCAAGTAATTTTAAATGACGTAACACTGACATAATTGTTTGTTATATAGATATGTATTTTATTGGCTGAATATCAAATGTATCAGCATATGATAATTATATTAATTTATTTTAATTGTGCTACAAAAAATTTAATAGCGAAGAACAATAAAAAAAATTGATTTATCAGGTTATATTTAAATGTATTACAAAGGAATCCAGCTATTGAAGGCAGAATCCAGAAGTTATAAATACTTGAAAACTTCTTATAAAATGAAAATAAGTATAGTACGTTTTCTTTCAAATTGTAATAAGCTGAAGAAACAAAGAAATGAGATCTATTTACAATAATGAAAACAGACATATTCAAAGGTTTGTTTATTACTTAAGTCTTTTAATCTACTATATGTTTATTGAATTTATAATAGAAGAACCCTTTTAAAGAAGCTTTTTTCTTCATATATTTAACAACTTCTTAAAAAACAAATTTTTTGGATTTTATAATAAATTATTACATAATTTTTCTTTGTTGAAAACTGATCTATCTATTATTTATTTTCTTGAATAGTAATAACTTTTTTTCATTTCTTTAAATAAAATATAAAATCTTATAAATAACTTATTAGTAAGAAATTTTATGATGTAATATTAGTAATATAGTATTATTTTCTCAGTGTGTATATTATTGGCTAAACAAATAATTTTACATTTTAAAAGATTAAATCACACTCTAATTTTGGAATCAAAGATCTTTCCAATTGATTCACTATATAAAAATGTTAACAATTAAATTTATAATTAGGAATAAATGTGTTGAACGTATTTATTCATCAACCAATGATTCAACTAAAGTAATTTTTAATTTATTGGATAGTCTTGGTTTATTCTTTAAAGTAAATATAAAAATATCCGCCTAGTTTCTAAGTAAATTAAATTATTTGCATTTTTTTTATAAGAATTATGTTTGATTTTAATTTTACACAATGATATATATTAAAGTTCTTCATTTTACATCCATATTCAGTAAAATTTTAAATACAAGTATATCAAGTTGCTTTGGAAAGTTTGAGTTATAATTATTATATAGAATTTTGAATTTGCCAAACATTTATATCAAAAAAATGTATTAATCACGTTAAATTAATAAGTTGTTACATATAAAAGTTAGCCAATAATAATCTGATTTTAGTAAAAATTGGTATAATTAAAATTTAATATAGGACATATATATTGATAGAATTTAAGTATATATTAATATGCTGAATTTTTCAAAAAATTAAACAATGTTTCATATCGAAATTGTATATTACGTGATAAAATCAAAAAAATTTGTGTAATAAAATCGAAAGCCTGCTATGCTCCTTAAAATACCTAATAGTATTTTAGTACCATTGAATGCTATTCTAATATGTTTGAAATTTTAGTACTTCTATAGGAAAGATAGAAGAGTGAAGTATTTTAACATTACAAAATTATATACAATATTAATATAACATGGTTTTTTTATTATACATGAATCAATGATATGAAACAGAACAATAAAATTTATTAGTACAGAAAATTATCAGTATACTAGGAACTAGTACATTATATAGAGATTTGTCTGTATATTAACTAATATTAGTTTTATAACTCTACCTAAATAAGATCTTTTTTAACCAATAATATTCAATTATATATATAATACTATAAACCAATAAAATGTTTAATTTTGTGTCACATATTTTGCTTAACCCCATATTAGCTAATATATATCATGGCTTTCACTGCATTTTTCTTACTTATTCTTATTCCTATTACTATAATTTCTACTATATCAGGTTAAAAACTATAATTCTGGTCAAATTTACATGAATTCATGTTATTAAAATACAATTTAAAATTTGTATAATGGGGCCAAGAGATAATAGAGATATGCAATTGCACGCAGTAAATAGAATAGAATATAATACTTGGTAAAAAATGAGGAGATGTTAAGATAAAAACAAAAATCTTGAATATTCCAGCTTGACGAAATTAAGCCAACAACTATGTTGTTCATATTAACTTTTTTTAATACATGATTTATATTATATTGCATTCACTGCATTTAAATTGACTAAATAAATTTCGATTTCACGTGATCTGTGATCACAACCGTTTACATAAAAAAATATACTGTACATAATAAAATTATAAACTGAAATGAATATATATATATATATACATAATTAATTATTTTTAAAAAAATGTGATGATATGCCGTGATGATATGCCGTATGATGTTTGCAACATTGTTCATAAAATATACAATAAACTCATTATCTTTATTTGTCCTTTCCAAACAAAGTTTTAACAAATGTAGATACTCTACTGAGACGTTTTTCATCGACCACTTCATTACCAAGATTTTCTTTTTCAACTTGACTAAATCCATTCAATAATCCAGTTTCAATCTGACTAGTTCTAGTTGAACCATTTATTTTCAAGCTTTGACTAGTTCGACTTGATCGACTAACCCTTCTTGAATTATCTATTGTTGTTTCTCTCTTAACTTGAAAAACTTCATAATCATCTACATAAAACACACCTTTTGGTATACCATCAAGTTTAGGATAAGAAGATGGATTGCTACCAATCCAAGTACAATTATAATTATATAGATCATTGAAACCGAATATATCCGAATTACAAATTATAGATTGTGGATTACCATTACTATAACTTATATTTGCAGTTTGAAGTTTTCTTCTATCTGAAAATTTGAATATATAACTATTCATTGCTGGTTTAGTAATACCACTTGAATCCCATCCAAGTGGATTATATCCTCCAACTATTTTTTCTGAATCACTGATTTTTATTACAATAAGAGCGGCCCCTTTATTGTCACATTTCGCATGAAAATCTTTAGGCGTACTACCATCTCTACTAGCTTTGTAAATAAGATCAAATTTATGAGTAATGTTTCCACTACATCTATCAATCCAATTCGAAAAAAGTGTTACATGTCTTCGATTAATTATTGTAGAATCAGGTCGAGGTTTTAAACATCTCGGCATATGCATAGTAGGAGTTGGTTCGTATCTAGTATTTAAATAAAATTTTAAAATATCTTCTCTTAGCTTGTGGGGTAAAATATCTTCATAACGTGAAAGTTTATGAAAGTAATCATTAGATGATATTTCAAAAAATTCAATTAAATGAATAAATCTACGAAGAATAGTCCCAACAGGGATGATTTGATTTAAATTAAATGCTTGTTGCCTCATATTTTGTGCTAATACCCAATTAATTAAAATATCCCAAATTTCAGATTCTTTTAAATTTAAATCATCTCGTTCTAGAATAGTTTCCAATAAATAATCGGGAAGATTAATAAATTTATCAGATTCGAACAAAAATTCAGGATTAGAACATATTATTTTCACACAAATTTTTTGTAAATTATCGATAAATTCAGAATAATGAATGACTTGAAGAATTCCAACCGGGTCACTTTGTATGAACCTTTGATGATTTTTAATTATAAAGTCTTCAGTAATTATAACTAATCTTTTCAACATGAATTTATTAGAAGCGGATATAATATTTAAAAGTACGGGACCAGAGTTTTTATCAAAATTAATGTGACCAGTATAAAGATATCTAATAAAAAAAAAAAAAGAATCAATTTTATAATAAACACGTGAACTACATTAATTTATATATAAATTAATAATTATAACAACTTACTTTAGAATAACCTCAAAAGCTTGAGGAAGAATCTTTGGCTCCTTAATTATATATTTTCCATTTTCTTTTATATCGATAAATTTATTAGAGAATTTGTATTCAAAATATTCGGATCTACAACGTAAAATAATAGAATGCGCATGAAATTCTTTAAAGTCATGACCTTCTCCAACATGAATAATAACATTAGATTCCGTTTTATTTTCTAGCAGGTTTCCAAAAGATTCAGATATTTCAGATTCAAGTTTAATATATGATGGTGACATATTTGTAAGTTTCCTACTCACGGAAAGAAGAGAAAAAGAAAATCAATTATTTTAATTCATTTTTTCCCGTTTTTTGAAAAAAAAAAATGCCATGCACTACAGTCTACAGCATCCTAAAAACCAATCGAATCGTTACATTAAAAATCCGGTTTATTCAAAGCCAAATTTAAATTGTGTTACTCGGATGATATGATTTTTTTTTTGAAAAACAGAAATTTCGCAATCGCTTGTGATTCACGATAAATTGCTACTTAAAAACTTTCGTATTATATGGTATTTCCAAAATATTTATTACGGCTTTGTTTATAAACTGCTCATGTAGGCTGTATAAATGATCAACCAAATTGGGTGAATTGTATGATAAATTTTTACGATTTTAATATTATACTGATGTATGTGTATGGAAAATTCTCTAAAGATAAAATGCAATCTTCAAATCAATGACAATGTCTATCTTACCAAATTCGGGTAAATCCGGAGGTGTTTAGTGTACAAAAGAGGGTGTCTGATAAATAAAAACTTTTAATATGGAAAAAAAGCGTCAAAATGATTTTCCTTAAAGGAGTTAATAAGTTTTTTAATGATAATTTTTATTATATCATTTTTCAAAAAATTTTGGTAGATTATGGGTTTAACTTACTGTACACTCGGTATGAAAAGGGTCCCATGTTCATGGATCTACAAGCACGCCAATCAATATCTATCATTCTAGAATTTTCGTTACTCTTTATAGTTTAAACTTATTTTGGCATCTTTCAAATTCCAACGTGTTGTTTAATTAAAAAATGGATTTCATGATGTTACGCATATATTATTTGTATATCCAAACCAGATAAACCTTACGAAAAAAAAAGTTGTTCGATACGTTCCGAAATGTCGTTGAATTAGTTGCGTACGCTTTCTGCACGGAGTTTATGGCACACTAATGCTATAATAATTATATGTAAATAAACAAGCCAAGACTTTATTATTGAATCGATAACTTGTTCCGGTAATTCCGATATGTATCACCCCTATTAAATGGCCTGTTTTACCAACAAATATTGTAACTACAAATAAAATAGATAATGGTTAGAATATTTTGAGATAATACTCATTTGGTATTATTAAAATTTATGTGCGAACCTAGATAACGAAAATAATTTAATAATATTTTAAGCCACCTCTTGGAAGTTATTGTCTGAATCATACATAATCATATAATTATTTCGGCAGAATCAATTAAAAAGTCCGTAAATGTGCATTACTAAACACATGAACAGAATTGGAAAAATCCTTTGTTCATGCAAATTTCAACGATGATTCCGAGCAACATGTAGCATAATTAGGTAACAGAAAAGGTCAAAAATTTTATAATAGCTTACGCAAGGTTTTTATTAAGATAAATAAGCAAGTTCGACATGTGACCACAAAATAACAAAATAAATATGCCTAAGTATATAATTCACCGTTCCCCTGTCCCCTGTCCTAAGTGCAAATCAACCCCGGAAGATAACACATGTCTGACCCACTTTGCACAACTTAAAGAGATACTTCCCAAATATAACTGATAAGAAAAACACTCATCAACTTATTAAAGGAACATAGTGATTCCTCTTTCACTTCTGATTTAGAAATCAAAGTCTTTTCCATTATTTTTTTAGGTAACGAATGGTCATCCGATATCTCTTTTAGAACTTAAATATATTGATATGGAAACCCGTAATACTTTATTTAAGGAATGGGAACGTTACAAAAAAAGAATCGACGTAAAAGAAAACGCAAGCGGTTGAACCGTAACACCACACAAAACGATATAATTAATTTACCAACGCGTTCAATGCTTCAATTTAATACTTCTGTCACATACTTGTAACTTCCTACATTCAGGCCCCTGCTATGATCACAGGAACAATATAGGTTTTATTAATACCGACCCATTAAATTTTATTAGATTATCTGGCGCATACACATGGAATATATAATGGGATCAGATGAAATGTTGATTGTAAGGCTTTTTTTTCTTGCTCTTGAGCTTTGTCTCTTTTCTTCATTATTAGT
The DNA here is from genome assembly GCF_026210795.1 of Rhizophagus irregularis. Classification (NCBI taxonomy): domain Eukaryota; kingdom Fungi; phylum Glomeromycota; class Glomeromycetes; order Glomerales; family Glomeraceae; genus Rhizophagus; species Rhizophagus irregularis. The sequence goes on along the minus strand of NC_089441.1, from coordinate 4,824,389 downwards.
CATTATATACCTCAGGAGCCTCTTAGATATTGGCCTGCATTCAAAACTTTGTAATTATTTTTACGTGAAACTTCATGTACGAAAAAAATTCGTTTAGTAAAATCTATCACGTGACTACTGCTGCTCGTGAGATTATAAGCACTTCCTTTTCTTTTTTTTTAAAAAAAATAAAGTAATAGCCAATGATGTTCTGGAAGTACATTTAGACTTTCAAATTTTTCAATTCCAATACAGTCAGCTCTTGATACAACGAACCCTCCGGGGTTTCACATCAAATTCACTAAAATAATTTAATTGGATGATTTGTATTTAATTTATTTTATTTTATTAAAGAAAGCAGAATAAAATGCAGATACATATTGGTACATAAGAACACATTTCAGCCATTTTATGAATATTAAGTCAATAAAAAGAATTTTTTTTTTTTAGATATCATCAATACATAATATAATAAAAAAAAAATGTCTTCAAAAATAAAAGTAGAGAGAAAATTAAAACGGATTGAAATTCATCCGATAAAATCAATCCGTTTTTATTTTCTCTTTTATTTTGTATTAAATGGTAATTTTTTAACTACTAGATTGTGCATTGGGATGCAGTCTTATAATATATATAAAAAAAAAATTTAATCTTTATTAATTAAAAATCCGTGTATAATTACCAGAATGTGCCCTTTCGAATTCATCCGGACCGTAACTCTAACTTTAGAGAAATGTGATCGTTACGATAGTACAAAAGTGTGGAAGGTTAAATATGAAAAGGAGAAGTTAAATAATAAGAAGAAATATCAAAATCCAGGTGTGGAACCAGTATAAAAGTTAGAACTAGTCCACCTGATCCACGCTGTATGGTTATGCTATAGTATAGGTCGGCGTTACCAATAAAAATTCATTTTACATTTGTATTTTTACATAATGTCATAGTTTTACTTTCTATTTTTGAAGTTAGGACTATTTATTATTCTAACCAATGTCAAGTGTGAATATAATAATTTTTACAATAAACAATATTTGCAAATATTAATTAATTGTTACTTAATCTTTGCGATGTACTATATTATTAACTATTAATAAAAAAATAATAAAATTTTGCTAAAATTAGAAAATTATTAATTTTTAATACATATATATATCAATAAAACTATAATTTTTGCGATATATCTTAAAAATTATTACAAAATATTACAATAATATTACGTCTATAAAAAAAGTAATGTGTCAGGATAGTAAGTGTCGGGATAATGAATGTCGGGATAATGAATGTCGGGATAATTAATGAATTATTTGTCGAGTTTGTGATTGTGTAGCGGGATTCTGAATTGTCGGAATTTTGAACGGCTCCCTTCTAAACAAATTGTAATAATATTTTTACTCGTGTACTCAATAAATATTAGCCTGTTGATCCATATTCTCTTGATGATTTTTCATACAAGCCAAGTAAAGCGAAGAAATAACAAATCTTTGTATAATCAGTTTAAAATCACTAGGCTATTTGACGTTTAATTATTTAATTATATTGTAACTTTTTATAATGCTAGTAAAATTTTCCGGGTTTTAATTAGATGCTCAAATATTTTCTGATCTTGTTATATTGGCATTTTTATATTCACCGAGAAAATCGTCGCTGTCACGTGCTTCAGTTTTTTTTTTCCTAACTTTTACCCGATATTATCATATGCTCCTGATTTTCGTCACATGCATCGCGAACTATACCGCGAAGATATTAGAAGATATAATTCATAATGAACATCAGCACATCATAAATCAGTAAAATGGTCGTTCATGAATCATTGTTTAATATAAGTGAGAATTGATGATCGGGAGCTGATTATCAGTTCATGCAAGAGTCCAAATTAGCATCTTCCATATCGAGATTTTTAACCCGTTATGGATCTACTCTTTTCATGCACGTTCGGACAATTAATCAAGTTTCGATCATCTGATCGATCAGATTTTCGTCTTTTTACTAATAACTTCCGAGTATTATCAAGTCCCAGTAAGGCAAATATATCTATTTCTTTGTATTCTTATAGCGAAAAAAAGCGAGAAAACTTTTATTTATATAAATATACTATACTTGTAGCTTACTGGAAGAGCTTGAAAATTCTTTTCTCACAGAATTACGATTTACTCAAAGGTGAGGTTATCCAGAATTGTATTACTGTTTGATAGTATAAAAGAGTGTAATTTCTGTTGGTGAACAGGCAGTTAGTCTTTTAAGTAAGCTAATTATATATTTATTCTTTATTAATGATCCTATTATATTATCCAACCTTTTCTAAAAGTACAAAGATATTCATAATGAAGCCATAATGAAGACATAATGAAAGTTCTATCGAATCTAGCCGTAGAGACGCTCAAAAGATCTTCTTTAGCCGTACTCCACTTTATAAAGATCGGGTATATGCAAGGTTAAAAAATCTCGACTCTGGTAAAATCAGTTTAATATTAGCCATGTAACGCACTTAAATTGCCAGGGCTATATGAAAATTTTTAATAACTTTTTGTTCTGAAACAGCGTCTAACAATATTTGGATGCATTTTAGACTAAACATAAATTGAATGTAATAAAAAGGAATGCTGTTCCAAAATCTTTCGTTTTGAAGAACGGTCATCAGACAGCACTTGTTGGGTAAGCTGAACGGATATTGGGAACTACGAACCTGTTATGATCTTGAAAATGAATTATTTTCAATTCACCAAACAAGGTTAGAATTTAATATATATAGTCTTCATAAAAACTACTTTTAATAATATTTTGACCACCTTTTATTTTCAGATCATCAGATATATGAATTAACACAAGGATCAATAATAATTCAATTCCCGCCAGATTGAGATCGTGTCAGCCTCACTTGCAAGTGTCTTTTTCAAGATGTAAATGGTATCAATTTTATTGTCTTAAATACTGAACTAATAGATAATAAACGTAAACTAATGAAATTTTAATAACACACGAGATACTCTTGAGATGGATGAAAAATTAGTGTATGATAATATTATGAATGTTCTGGAGTTGGCTAATAAGGGACCTCAAGGTCCAAGGCCGGAGGGACGCCTCATGTCGAAAGCCGTTGGCTGTTGCCACGGAAATGAGTCAGTGTACAAAATGGATAGATCCTAGAAACAAGACTATTTTGTTTTTGATAGATAAATATTTCTTTGATATTGAGAAAGATATTACGCAATTCTTGTATATAATGTATTCTATGATGCTTGGAATTTAAAATAAACACTCTCTAAACAACGATTTATATATATAATATATATATATACCGATATATCTAAAAATATTTGAATTTTAATTCTTTTTTAGAACGCGAATTTCTATATTCTCTTTTTGATTTGAAAAAAAAGAAGTAAATGCTAAAATGCTATATAATTAATACTTCCTTACAATACAACCAATTACCTACATCCATCTGTGATCAGATATTCTAACAAAGAAACTAGCGATAATCTAATAGCAAAAACGGTTGTTATTGTTTACAACAGTTGGTGACGCAGAACCTAAATTAATTAGATGATACATTAGATACGTTATGCCTTGTTAATATGACCAATCGCGTAAAAAGTCATAGCCTATTAAGTATTAAGGCAACATCGCAACAATATTATGTTTTCTTTTCCACTAAATAAAAACAACCGCAATCATGACATCAAATTACATAATCCTTGTAAGAATTGATTACTACATAACGAGAATCCAAAATTTTTTGGACATTTGTGATTTTGGTCAAATATTTTTAACGTAATACAGTACTTCAATATGCTGAATTATTAATAAAACGAAAATAATTAATAACACAAATAAAATAAATTTAATAAAATATAATTATATAAATCAATTTACATTAAATAAAATCATTAATCCTCACGGCTCACGGCATTCATATTTTTTAATGGCGCAAAAAAAAAAAAAAAAGGTTTTGTCAAAGTTTGTTCAAGGGTGTGTATAACATAACATAAAATATTTGGCGTATTGGTCTTATTTATATATAGTACTATTTTTAATTACGCTTGTATGTAATGCATTTACATAACCAACTGCGTCTGAAACTTACGCCAAATTAGAAATATTTCATCATATGTTTTAATTATTTACTATAAATGGATTTTAAGGATATGATTTTGTTAATTAATTCTAACCCATTTAAGGCTGAAAATTCAAAGATTAATCTAATTGGCTTAATGATGGGTTAAATCTAAGCCATTTCGGGAGAGTCATTATGGGATTCACGTGTCACATGATTTTTTGTGCGTAAGTTTGACTGAGCCACTTCCATTTGTTTAAAAAAAAGCATCCCCCCCCCTTTTTTTTACTTATTTGTTTATTTACTTTTTTTCTTTCTTTTCATTTTTTTTTCCTTTTCAAAATAAAAAAAAAAGAAACGAAAAAAAAATAAAATAAAAATAAAAAAAAATGCGACAAATTTTATTACCCGATGAATGTTTAAACGAATTACTTTTATATCTTGATAATAAAACATTATACAAATGTTTATTTGTTAATAGAAATTATTGTAGATATGCGATTCCAATTCTTTGGGAAAGACCTTTTAAACCAAGTTTTATGAATTCGAAACATTCATTAATAATCAATACATTACTTAATTGTCTTGATAAAGAAGAAATAACAACATTAATACCATTTCAAATAAATATAACAGAGAATCGAACACCATTATTTGAATATGGAAAATTTATAAAAATAATTGATCAAGAATTTGTTAAACAAAATATTATAACATGGCTTAATTCAACCAATGGAAAAGTATTAACAGAAAGATATAATATAGCAAAATATCAAGATATTAGAGTGAAAAAGTTGATAAATGTTATTTATCATATGATAATTCGACAAGGATCAAATTTAAAAGAATTAAATTTGAGAGTATTTCAAAGTGATTTTTATATTGATTTACCAAAATTTTCAATATTTGATAATAATAATAATAATAATAATAATAATAATAATAATGAGGAAGAAGAAGATGATAATAATAATAACAATAATAATAATAATAATAATAATAATAATAATTATTATTATCCTGGTATAAAAAATTTAAGATCATTAAAGATTGATATAGATTTGGAATCAAATGATGATAAATATCAAAATACCATGGAATTTTTAAAATCAATACATAAATCATGTAATAATATAATTAATTGTAATTTATTAATTTATAAATTAAATTGCAATTTTGTTAAAGAATTTGTGAATATTATAAAATCACAACCTTTAAAAAGAATATCAATTTATACAAATTTTTTGGAACAATATAAAAAAGAAATTATATATGCATTGGAATATCGATCAAATACTTTAAGGGAATTAATATTCATTTATATGGATTTTAAAAATATAGATTTATCATCATTAACAAAATTAGAAAATTTAGAAAAACTTGAATTTGATAATTGTGAAGGATTTACTTATGAACATTGTAATATATTTTCTAAAAAGAAATTTCAATTGAAAGAATTTAAATTATGGCACGATGATCTTGATGTTATTTATGATTCTGATAATGTTTATGATCAACTTGGAATAAATTTAAACGTTATAGTAGGAATGATTATTACTCTTGGCGGTGTATCATTACTCAAATTATCATTAAATATTATTACTTCTGAGACGATTAAAGCGGTAAAAGATTCTTGTCCAAAAATCAATTTTTTACATATGAGATTAATTTCTTCAAAACATTTAAATTCAATAATTCCATTAATATGTGATTTATCATTATTAAAAATTTTACATATTCAAATGGATCCTGATGAAATTATGAATGGTAATAATGGTAATAATGGTAATAATAATAATAATCATAACGGTAGTAATCAATTAGTTGAAATCTTGGGTGATCATTTAATAACTGTTGAATATTTATATTTAAATGTAGATGTTTGTTTATCATCATTTAAATATTTTACAAATAATTCTAAAGTTAATTTGAAAAAATGGATCATTCCTTATGATGAATCTTTAAGAAAAGATTATTTAATTTGTGTGAATAATTATCAAAAGATACATAATTCTTTAAAAGTGTTGGGAATTGATGAAAGTGAGGATGGATTTTGTTGGAATGATGAAGAATTAGAAATAATTGATTCTTTAAAGAGTCAAGGAATTGATGTAGTTCCATCAAATCGTTTTATAAAATCATTTTATTAATATAAAATAATCCTTTTTATAATCTTCGTTTAAAATTTATAGAATAATAAAATAATATATATTATAATAGTTTCATAAATGTTCAAATGTTCATTTATTGTATCACATTGTATCACGTATACAAAATGTTAATCGTTCATAATAGGTTAAGATCTGTTAATAATCAGTCGGACGCAAATGTCAAAACTTTTCTTTTTTTTTTTAAATATATAATCGTATATAATAGTCTATTCCGTATTTATATCCAAATATAATTATAATTTCCGTTAGTAAAGCTATACTAAATATTTTTGGTCACACGACAAAAAAAAAGTAATAATAACGATAATAATCAATGTCGATTTTCATTGTTACAATCTGGCCAATCATTCCCATTTAATGATTATTTTCTGAAAATTTACTACGAAATTTAATAGGTATAAATCACGTCATGTGATAAATTATTCAAACATGTCGAAACCTTTTCGTTTAAAGTTAATATAATTTCGTTTCTTCTCAGAATCTTAAAATATAATGATATTTTCTTTATCACTCTAAAGTCAAGACTCAAGAACTTTTTTTCCAAGTATTCATAAGACTTTGATTGATTGTAGAGTGTTACAGTTTATCGAGTTTATCGTTTATCTAATGGTTATTGTACAACTTGTAATTGCTAAATTTAACTTTTATATGACATATGATTTGAACTATAAATCTATGGTTTATGATCATCATCCAATCAAATTCTTTCCCTATAGTCAAAAAAGTAAAAAAATGATTGGAGTCTTGTGTAACAATTATTTTCACATATATACTAGTTATTACACCAAAACCTTTTTTCCTTTATCCAAAAAACTTTTTTTTTTTCCTTATTTTCTTTTTAATTTTGGAACAATGAATAATATTTCACTTTTTTTCGTTTTTTTCTTTATATCTTTTTCTTTTACATTTTTAAAAATGAGTAATTATTTTGAAAAATTATTTAAATTAATATTTAATTTTTCAAAAATAGTTCAAAAATTTCAAAAATTTCAATTATCACAAAAATTTCAAAATTTACGAAAATTATCAATAGTTATACCTTTACATCCTTTAGAAAGAATATTTATATTTATAACTACAATTTATATAATATCTTCAATTTCATTAATTACGGAAATATTAGGTGATCAAATTAATGGTTATATGCGTGTTTCTGACTGGTTATTATTTTTAACTATACCAGGTTTAATAATATGTAGTATTATCACCGTAAAGTATCTTTTAATTATTATTTTTTTTTATTCATTATTTAACTCTTATTCATTATTATTAATTATTTCTAACCGTTTTTTTTAGATTTATACGCGATCAATTCCACATTATACTATTTTCATAATATATAACATAATTCCAATTCTTCTTTATTCATCTTTAATCAATTTTATAAAAAATTTATGCGATGAAATATATTGTTCTGAACATGACGGTTTATTGAAAATATCTATCTCTTTATTCTCATTATCTGCTTTATTTGAATTAACTTTCATCTCATTGGGTTATATAATTTGGAGAAAAGGGTAAAAAAAAAAAATTTTTTTATATATATTATATTTATTTTTATATATAATAACGTTAAGATATCTAATTTTCTTTTTCTTTTTTTTTTTTTCTTTTAGAATATGGAAATGTAAAAATGAGTTTGAAAAAGCTGGTCATGAAAAATGTCACGCTTAAGTATTTATATTCGCATATGAAAAAGCTAAATGATACGCTTAAATATTTATATTCGTATATGAAAAAGCTGGTCATGAAAAATGATACGCTTAGAATATTTATATTCGTATATAAAAAATTTATTTATTATTATTAATAATTTTTTTTTTTTTCACTATATGATTTCCTGATGGACAATTTCAACTTTTCAACCCTTGGGTTAATGAATAATGTAACCCCTGGGTCAATTTTAATCTTATGATTCCCGGTGAATAATTTCAATTGGGAATCCCGTTGAATAATTTAACCCTGGTTGAGGAATCCCGGTGAATAATATCTTATGAAGAAATAATATCAGCTAATTTTATCTTAATAATTCCCTGTAACTACTCTCTCGCTTTGTAAAAAATTTAATTTTGAACGCTAAAAAAAAAAAAAAAAATTTTAATTTCGCAATTTCGCAAAATACATGCAATAAAAATAATAAAAAAAAAATATTTTTTTTAAACCCTCGCTAATATAGAATTGAATTGAATGTAACGAAACTTTTTATTATTTTAAATGAGAAATCAAAAGAAATCAATCAATAAATCAAATCAAATCATCAAATCAAATCAATCAATCAATCAATCAAATCAATCAAATCAATCACATCAATCAAATCAAATAAAATCAATTCAACTTATAAAAAATTATCTTTGTTGAATCTGAAGATTCATGTATAGATATTTTAAATTGTTCTTTTACTAATTCACCAAATTCCTTCAATAAATCTTTATTAGAACAGAAATTATTTGGTACAAGAATATATTTCAAATTTTTTGGAATATATTGAATCACTTCCATTAAATCTTGACCAAAATCATACGTTTCATTAAATTTTGAACCGTTCAATATAATAAATTCCAAATGAATACATTGTTGAAAAAGATCAGATAAAGGTGGAAGAAAATCTCCAATAGGTTCAACATAAAGAGCCAATTCACGTAAATTAGAACATTTGTTGATAATAGAATTTTTAAATATATTAGAATTTTCAGGATCAATGATTTTACAACCTATTATAAAAATTTTTTCAATTTTTCCTTGAGTATTATTAATCAATAAAGATAACTGACCAGCAGATAATTTCCTAAAACAAATCTTTAAATATCTAAGTTCAGGAAATTTATTTCTAACAAATTCTTCCATTCCATTATTACTTTCATTTAATAATAATTCTAATTCTTGAAGTTTAGAACATTTTGAAAATAAATTTAATGATAAAGGAAACCTGCCTGATAATATTAATTGATTAAGAGAATCAATACCTTTAAGAACTTTTTCAATTTTAATAAATCCTGATTTAGGAGTATCATAATAAAATCCTAAAAATAATTTTTGTATAGATTTTTGAGATTTTATAAGATAAGCTATACCTTCATTATCTTGAGATATATTATCAATTTTAATATCTTGTATTAATTTACAAATATTTCCCAATTTAAATAAAATTAAAGGTTGTAAATTCCCATCACATTGAAATGAAGTAATATTTTTAAAAATATTTTTATTTTCTACTAAACTTCCATTATTATTAATAATAAAAGAATCATCATCATCATCATTAAAAATCTTATCAAATCTATAATTAATATTTTCTCCATAAGGATTTAATAATCCAAAATGATTAAGTTTCTTACATTTTTCTTTAAATAAATTCCAAATTTTTTTAATAATTAATTTTGTTAAATTTTCATCATTATTATTTCCAATTTTTTCAAAAACAAATTTATTTATTAAAAAAATGAAATGATGATAATTTAAATATCTTAAAAATATTGGATAATCAAAGAAAGGTTTTAAATTTGATATTGGTATACCGAATAATTTCAAATTATTTCGATCATCATCTGATAAACATGATATATATGTTGAAATAAGTAATATATATTTTTTAATATTTCCATGTCCAATATATTTAGTATTAAATACAACATAAATATCAATATTCTTCCAAGGATCACTCCAAAGAATAGGTACAACTATTTTACACCATTCTCTGTTAACCAGAATACAAGAAAATAATTCATCAAGTTCAAGTTCGTTAAAAATTTGAATAAGAGTTTCCGTTAAAAGTTTTGAAATCATTGTTTTTGTTTTTTTTTTCAAAGATATAATATAATAATAATTAACGATAATTTTATAGAAAAAATTTTTTTTTTTTTGCGTTGTTTAACAAATACAGTAGATGTAGATCATGACGATATAGCTATATCATACTATTGTTCAATCGAGTTAATCAATTAAGGATGGCCACCGCAGTATTCCTTAATATCGGTTTCAAACCATGTCATTAAAATTAAAACCATCAGTCATAAAAGGGAAAATTTTTCATGAATTTCATATCAAAAATTTTTCTTCATATAAGGATTCGCGCGAAACGTCATACAATAAATAACAAAATGTATATAATTAATAATTTTAAGTTTAATGCATATAACGAATAAAATTAATCGATCAGATTAAAAAAAGTTTCAGTTTATTTCAGTTTAGGATTAAAAATTTCCGTAACGGGCCGATTCAGATTTATTATTTTATATATTTTATATGATTAACTCTAGTATTTAATATACGGGTTTAATAATAAATGTATAACAATTGCAAAATTTTTATGCGTCAAATTTTATAGACGTAAATATAAACAAATAAATAAAATAAAATAAAGCGGGTACAATTGCATCATGTTTTTAATTTATAAATAGGTTTAGCGGGTACCTTTTTTTGATTTTTGGCGATTTTCTTTTTTTAGTTTTGATTTTTTTCTTTCTCACGTAAGATCATAAATAAACCTAAGATCGTAAAATATTTTGAACATACCAATTTTTATTTCTCATTTTTCGATAACATTTATTTCATACTTACAAGAACCACTTTTAGAAGAACATTCTTATTCATCAATATTATTAACGATGATTTCCTCTTTTAAACCTTTCCTTTCCTATTTAGATATCTTTCTTTCTCGTCTAAATAATTTCATTCCACAAACTCTTCCAATTCCAATTTATTTTATATTGATCTATTCTTTACAATTCTTTCTAATCTTTTTAACACTTTCTCCACCAAAATCATCTTATCATTATTATACCATTTATTTTATATTATTGATTTATTTTCTGTTACCGTTAAATTACGGTTATCATTTTAACTGTACAATTCAAGGGGTGATTCCTGTCACAGTTATTTCATATACTTGGAAAATGTTGATTTGGTTAAGAGAATGTGAGAATTCCTCTACTAAAAAAGATAAAATTATAAAACCTTATTATCATAGTTTATTTTGGTGGAGAAAATCTTCTTTTGATATGATTAATAATCAAAAAGATATTTTAAAGAAGGATCTTTCAAAGGAGGATGTTTCAAAAAAGGATCTTTCAACGAAGGATATTTCAAATAAGGATCTTTCAAAGGAGGATCTTTCAAATAAGGATCTTTCAAATAAGGATCCTTCAAAGGAGGATATTTCAAAGGAGGATATTTCAAAAGATATTCCTAAAAGTATTTCAAAAGATATTCCTAAAAGCATTTCAAAGGATATTCCTAAAAGTATTTCAAAAAATATCCCTAATGGTATTTCAAAGGATATCTCTAATGGTATCTCAAAGGATATCTCTAATGGTATTTCAAAGGATAATATTTCAAAACGTATTTCAAACAACAATATTTCAAAGGATATTTCAAATCATGATGTTTCAAAAGATGTTTCAAAGGATATTTTGTCCAATCAAAATCAAAATATTTACATACCCGTAATACCTTCAAAATATATTCTTACTAGATTAATTTCTTTTATTAAAATAACGACAATACAAGAATTTTGGTTGATTTTTATAGAATATTATATGCCAAATGAAATATCTTCTATACCATATCCAATTCGATTTTATAATTATTTTACATCATCTGATTCAGATCAACAATATTATATATCACCATTTTATATGTTTTATTGTGCAATTTATACTGGAATAATTTATTGGAATATGATTTGGATTTATGAAATTTATTTATTTGTAGCTTCTTGTTTATTATATTATATTCAATCTACAAAAAAATTTTCAAATTCAATCTTTTCTACTTCTTTTATTATTCCTTATCCTTATAACAAATTATTAATTAAATTAAAAATTTCGAAAAATTTTTCCTCACTTTTAGAACAATGGTTATATCATTTCTTATTTTTTACTAATCCATTATTTGATTCCCCTCATTTATCTTGTTCTCCTTCTGAATTTTGGTCAAAAAGATGGCATTTACTTTATCGTAATTGTTTTGTTGAATTAGGTTATTTACCTTGTAAAAAATTCATGAATAATTATTATCCTTCTTTTTTACCTCATAAAAAAGTTTTATCTCATATTTTTGGAACTTTTGCTGGTTTTTTATGGAGTTGCATATTTCATGAATATGTTATACATTCATTATTTGGTTTAGCTAATGGTGAACATTTTACTTTCTTTTTATTTCATGGTATTATAGCTATCTTTTGGGAAATTATTGTAACCCTCTCATTTAGAAAGAATGATAATACAGCGTTCGATCAGAAAAGATATTATTATACAAAGAAAGTTATTGGCTTCGTTTTATGGAATTCTATCTTAATATTATCTGCTCCTTGGTTCGCCGAACCTTATATTAGAGCTAAACATTATTATTGTTATCCTCATTTCGGTTGTGATAAAGGTTATAAAGGTTATTAATATAGGTAAACGAGTTATCTTGGAGATCTTAATTACCTAAAAAAGAAGCATGTGGGAGGAATAATGATTTAGAAATTAGATTATTTTGATTTGATTTAAAAAAAATAAATAAATAAATAAAATAAAAAAAAAAATTTAACAATAATTTAACCATTTTACATATATGTTATTAATATATTACCTGAATTATTGCCTTATCTATCTATATATATATATTTTTTAACAATATATTTTAACAATCCTGCTATTTGTAATGAATATTAATAATATACAAAACTACTTGATTTTTTTTTTTTTAAAAAAAAAAGGAAAAAAAAAATGCAATAATAATAATAATTGTGATAATAATAGAAAAAAATGTACAAAAAAATATATTGTAAAAAAAAAAAGAAATACTTCCATTATATATATAATCTTAATATCTTAATATGATAATCCTTATATATATATAGGGTTGGTAAAATAACCGTTAGTTATGAATTTGGTTAATTAACCGGTTAATTAACGGTTAGTTAACGGTTAATTAACCCATAAATAACCTGTATATATAATTTTAAGGAAGTTAAAATAAATTTATAATTTATTAAATATTATAAAATTTTAATATATTTTATTTATTCTTCATCATCTAAATTAATAACATTTGCTTCAAATCCAAATATACTATCATTATCAGAACTATTATTATTATCATCTTCTTTATTTTCATTATCAGAACTATTATTACTATCTTCTTCATTTTCATTAAAATTACTACCCATTTAGCTGTATGAGATTCTTCACAGAATAAATAGCATCGAAAGAATAATGGTTTTGGAGTACAAATAACAAAATTTTGAACTGATTCTCGATTAATATTAGACCAACCATCTGAAACCATTGTAAGAGATTTAGCTTGTAAAATTTGTTCATTACATTCAGCTTTAACTTCATCAAAAACATCATCAAGTAATTCATCAGCAAGTTTTCTTCGATTAGGTAATTTGAATGCTGGACGTAATTGTTGAAAAAACTGAATAACATAATTATTTTCAAGAAAAGAAAAAGGAACTCCAGCAGCAAATAATGCTTGAGCTAGTAAAATTTCAAGAGTATCTTGTTCTTCTTCACTCATACGATCAACAAAATTCTCAATTGTTGTATTTTTTAAATGCTTTTTTGATGTTTTTACTGTAGGAATAAAAGTAGAAGTAGTAGCATCAGAAGTTTCTAATAGTTCAGGAATTTGTTGTTTCTTTGTTTTTGCACTTTCTGGAGCTCTAGGACAACTATCATTAAGATGAACTTGCATTCTTTTAGCTGTACCTTGTTCAAAAACTTTAGAACAATAATTACAACGTACAGAAGGATGTGTTTTTTTCTTAGACCTACTACTTTCTTCATTACTTTCTGCTTCAGTAATTATTGTCCAATGTTTCCAAACAGTTCCCTTTTTTTTTACCATGATAATGAACAATAAATTTGCAAAAAAAAAGTGTTTTTTTAAAAAAAATTTATCTTAAAAAAAAGATCATGCAATATGTAGATCATAGATTTAATCAATATTTATATTAATTAATATTTAATTGTGTAACAAAATAATGGATTATCATTTAATCACATGATTTAAATTCTGCATTTTGATTGGCTAATTATAAATAACGGTTAATTAACCATTTTAAATCAATCATAACTAACAAAATTAACGGTTAATTAACCATGGTTAATTAACCGTGGTTAATTAACCCCCATCCCTATATATATATATATATGGTTTGTTTTTGTGATTGATTCATTAATGATGATTGATATATGTATATTATGAATTGTTTTATCCCACCCTATAACATTTATATATTCTAATTGACCCGCAACCATATTGAAATACCATGCATTTTATGTACTATCGTCTCATTCCATGATGATCTGGCGGTGAATGATGAAAAAAGTATCTATTCAAATTTAATTCATCTGTATTTCTGTCTCGTGGTGGTTGATAAAATCTTGCATGATTATATGGTTGACGTGAAGTTCCATTTACGATAGGAGTATGAGAAGGATTTCTGATCATTCTCAATACATAGTATTCTAATGTTGAGAATACTGTTGTAATCAAAGCGCTAACTCTAAAAGCCATAGCGAGATATTGTCCTATATTAGTCATTGTACTAAAATTCTCATAAGGTCCAGCTGAACTTAATCTTGTTAACCCCAAGACTCTAACTAAAACAGGCCACGAACTGCTTATCACCAATAAAACCGTAACATTTGCTATAATTTGTTGAACCGTCATTTTTCCTAAACGAGGTCTAATTCGTTTAAATGGGGATATTGAATAAACTCCAATAATTGTTGCTGAGGTAAAACAAAAAATCAGTGTAATTTCATTTAATGTACCAAATCCAAATAATGATACCGTTTGTTTGCCGATAAGCGCCTCCAAATTTTTTAATTCCTTTCCATCATCTACCAATAGACTCTTCATCAAAGCGTACAAGATATGTCCAAGTATTAGCAACCAAATAAAGTGACTAACTATGAAAAGAACTAAAAATAACATATTTCGATAAAGTGGAGAATGCGAGAGATCTTTTTGTAATCGCTTCTCTTCTTCTTCGAGCTTATTAATCTTTGCAATGATTTCATTTCTTGAATTTGAAAGGTGCCCTGATCTATTGGTTATGATATTATTAGCAATTCCAGATGCATACAACTTTTCAGATGAATAAGAATATTGCGATTCTGTCGAAGGAACTAATATAGCGGAACGTGATGTATTATTAACACTATATATTGATCTCAACCCACGCTCTAAATTTTCCAATCTTTGTTGCCATACGGTAATATCCATCTTATTTCGTTTCAACTTTTCCTTTAAAGATCTTCGATAATTTGGTCGCAAAGGAAGCTTGCTAATACATGAAAATATTTCAATATAACCTCTTGGGGTTGCTTTTAAACATATCAATGCACCTCCTATACATGTAAATAAATTCAACATCTCTAATTCATCTACATTTGATATTCCAAAAAGCATTTTCAAAGTATAAATAAAACCATACATCAACATTCCAACCAAACCCATAATTATTAAGGTTTCCCTTGCCTTGGCAAAAAAGGTTCGAAGTTGATCGGTTTCACTATAAAAAAAAGCAAAAGGTAATAAGGCAAATAAAGAAATATTACAGCCTATAAAAGCGTAATTCCATAAAGTCACCAATAATTCAACATCCAACCAAGTCAAATAATAATTTCCTGAAAATATTTCGTTATGTAACAAAGCTGTTGCTATCATAGTAAATGGCCATAACAAAAATCCAGCTAATGCCATTGCCAATCCTCCCGCACACAATATGATAATTATTAAACTATCTATGCCATACGGATCATCCTCTTCTTCTTCTATGTCTGTAATTCTGTTTTTCCTTCGAAATCGTTGTAATAAACTATAAGATATCGAATACAGGGAGACAAATAGAAGAAACGCAATGATGTTTTGACGAACCCAGCTGTAAAATTCGTTTGCTGCTCTCTCACTTGCGCTAAGTATAGAGTTTTCTTCTATTGAAGTCATTACAAAAACGAACTGCAGTACAATCAATGTTATCTCTTTTTTTTTAAAAAAAAAAGTAACAAAAAATTTTTCTTTAATTAATTATAAAAAACTAAATCGGGTAAAAGAAGGGTATGGGAAGGAAGGTTTATTAAATAATTTTTTCCACTTGTAATACAATCACAAGTGACTTTTTCGCGTACGCAAAGCAAAAATAAAAACCTTACCCTTCCCTTTTAAACCTGAAGAAGTTTTTCAAATTTGGTAGTAAATAATAATTGACTGTAAGGAAAAAAAAATTCTTTCCTCGATAGGTTTATACATAAAAGCTTGTGCTTATTTACACATAAAATGTAATCATAAATTGTAAATGATCATTCTTTTTTGCACTTACTTAATTTGTATATTTGTGATTTCACAAATGCGTATCTCACAAGTTATTTTTTCTGAATGCAGGTAGTGCTTGGTACTACGTAGATCAATGACGTTTATGACCATAATACATATAAGGGCTAATGTAGATTTTATTACAATACTTACAATACGATATATTGGAATCACATGTAATTGCTTAGCAATTTTTTAAATAAATTCTGACTAACAATAAAAGGGATGTTGATTTAATTAACCCCGCGTTTACGCATTTTTTTAATATCCGCTAAAAAAAATTTTCAAACGTGTATGTATTTCAGTGAATTATTAATTATACGATACACAGTTACACGCAGAAACAATTTTCCTCGTATTGTTAATTGTTATACAAATTAACGCCCAATCGTAATTCTGATCGAATATGGCAAAAGGCAAAGTACAAGATAAACTTTAGATAACATTTTATCGGATAACAAACTTGAAGAAGACATTACTACGTAATATCAAAAGGTTTTGAATTACATAATAATCAAATAGTCACGTACAATCCAGTTAAGAGTATCAAAAACAAGAGAATTTTACGCCTAAAATGTAAAAATTTGGAAATTTAACCAGACAGGATAAATAAACGCCAAATTTTTGAAGAATAAAGATTGGATCAGTAATTGTTGATTTTAAAAAAAGACCATAATTATTTAACAAATCTCATAAATTTTAAATAAAAAAGTAATTATGAGGTAATTACACTTGCAATTATAACAAAATATTTCAATATATATACTTATTCAAGTTTATACAGATTTTTAATTTAAGATTTGAACATTTTATTTAAAAACAAAAGTAATCAAATTTATAGGAATTAATATTTTAGCAACTAGTAAATTAAACTGATTCTGCTTACTTTTAATAATGATTACAAAAACTTTATAAAAGAAATCTAATAAACTAAATTAATAATTTTTATTAGTATAAGACTAATTTTAACCAGAGTGATTTAACCTACTAGTAAATTTTATAATTTTGCCCAAATTTTCAAAAAAAAAAAAATGTAAATTATGATTACAATAAAAAATGAGCAAAAATATATAAAAAATTGGTCATTATACTCTATTATATCCAAATAAATAAAAACTATATAAAAGTGAAATGAATAATAACACAAATGATTTTTTTTTTAAAAAAAAAAATATTATTCAGGTTATTTAATTCAAAAGGCAAATTAGCAAAACTCTTTTTATTATTAGTTATTAAAATATTTGAATAATAATAAATACTAATTCTGCATTTAAAATATTTAAAAATATATTAAATAATAACTTTACCAATATTGAACATAAAATAATCTTACTAGTACCATTCAATTTGTTTAATATAATGCCAGCCAGTATTTTATTGGAGTTTTAATTCTAGTTGAAAATACATCATAATGCTGGTATGGTAAACATTATCACTGGTAAACTTTAGCAATTTACTAAATTAAATAGTAAAATTCCAATATTCAATTACTAAATTTTTTTTTAGAATTACTCTTAAAGGGCAGAAGTGGTTATTTTATTTATTGATGATATGTAATAACAATACAATACATTGATAAATCCCATTTTACTTCACCTTATTAACAAAGTAAAATGTACCTTATAAGCTAAAGAACTAAAGAAAATTTAAGAATAAAAGTTAGTAATAAATTTTAAAAAAACCCAATTTAAGAAAAAAAAATAATCAACTATAAAAAAAATTTTTTAAAGTATTGAAAATCCTATTTGTAAAAAAAAAAAAAAAAATCAAAACTAAGGGAGCTTACAGATATTACGTAATTATCGAAAGGGGGGAGGAGGTAACCAAAATCTTACGTTACACTTAATAAAATATATAATTTATAAATATTATAATTTGATTGGTTATTAAATCTGACAAAAGGAGGAGGAGAGTAAGTTTATATTAAACTGAATATTATGTAATATATATAACTCCCCTAATTTAATGATTTCCTTATAAAGTTTTCTTTTAAAAATTCTGAACAATTGCTAGATTTTAAAATATTAATATTTTATATATTTTATATAATATGCAAATTTATATCAATAATGTAAAATTAATATGATTTTAAGATATCTCTTGCTGAAATACAGATACTTATGGCCAATATTTTAATTCAATTTATTCTAGCATTTAAAAAATTAATATGAAAACCAAGATGTGAATAAATTATTTTATGAAAAAAAAGAAAAAATATTTTTTAAACAGATAAAATTACTTCAGAATCCAAAATAAAGGACAATTTAAATCAACTTTCAGATAAAGTAAAAGATTTACAAACAAGAAAAGTAGATCGATTATAAAAATTAATTTCTTTGGTAAAAAAATCAATAAATACCTTTGTAAAGAAATATATATATAAGAATTGGATTCCAATAAAGAAGAAAATTAATAAGGTTACATTATACATGAGCAAAAAATTACTGGATTAATAATTTCATAAATAATTTAAATTTTTATCTATTCTCAGTTATATTTATTTTTATTTATAATTTTAGAGATATACTTTATTATTAATTTTATTTTTATTATTATTTTTGTTTTTGTTTTTGTTTTTATTTTTTATTTTTCCAGTTTATAGTATGTTATATTAGCTTGCTTTTTGTTTATTTTTATTTTTAATTTTATTAGTGATATAATATTTAATGTTTGATCAGATTGGCATGGAGCTGAAAATATCACTCATAGAATATTTGTGATTATTATGTAATCCAAATATATTATAATAAAGTAGTATATAGTTTAACATTAAAAAAAAAAAATGTAAAATTAATATAAATTTATATTTTAAAAATTTTTTAATATCTTTTTATATTTAATTAAATATAAAATATAAAATAATATTAAAATTAAAGAAATACAGAAATACAATAATGTTTATAAATATAAAATAAAACTAAAAATTTGAAAAAATATACTGTATATTTTGACATTTTTTTTTTAATTGTAATGCATTTATAAATTTATTAAATAAGATATAATAAAAATAAAAGTAATATATAAAAAATTGATAAACTATTTTAACTATCATTGCTACAAATCATCGGTGACATCACTGTTATACGATTTTTAAAATTTTGGCCGGAATTAAGTAATCTACATAAATATCCTTTTTTGGAATCTTGTGTAATGCATTTCTCCATTTTTGATGAGAACCAAATTTGCCTTTTTTGGATCGTATAACATTACTCAAACTCCATAAAAGGAAATTTATATGTCAATTCCTTAATTCCAGCCAAATTTTATAAAATCACGTGATACCGGTGATAATTACTGTCAGTGATAAATAGCAAACTCCATAAAAAAAATAATATAAATAAAAAAAAATAATATAAATAAAAAAAATAATATAATAATAAAAATAATAAAAATAATATATATATTGTAATATATATAATAAATATAATAAATGTAACATTAATCAGATTTACAAAATTACTAATTCATTATCTGATTTTTAGGTTATGTAATTTTATTGCTACCAAATACATAATGATTTAACTTTTGATTATTTTGCAGATTACTATAAATTTTTTTTAACAAATCTGCAGAAAACCTGTAATTGCAGAATTTTACAGATTTTTATGAAAAAATATTTATTATCTGCAAAATTGCAAATTTGTAGAATTTCACAGAAATGCATAAAAAAAGTGCAAAAAAAATGCAAAAAACTGCAAATTTCACAGTTTTTTTGCAAATCTACTTTTTAAAAAATTTACTGATATTATACAGTTATACTATATTAATCAATATGCTTATATGATATAAAAAGTATTTTGTAACGAATAGTGAAAATAATTACAATAACTGGAATGAATTTCAATAGTTATAAAGATAAATCAAATTAATAAAAAATTCATTTATATATAAATAAATAAAAGGTTTAATAAATATAAATAAATCAGTTATTTTTCAATAAAAAAAAAATTAACTACAGTTAAACCTTGATATAGCGAACCCTTGATATAGTGAATTTTTCAGACAACTATAATAAATTTCCCCTTGCTATAACGAATTAACCAATCAAATCTCATAAAATCTTCGCCTCTATAGCTATAGCAAAGTTGAGGTCTGGAATTTAGGGTTTGTTATAACAAGAGTTGACTGTATGTAAAATACCTAGATTTCTTACAAAATTTTGACCTCAAAATTATAAAGGGGGTAGTTTACATAGAAGGACGGAGGGAGAATAGTTTAGTCAGTGCTTTATAGTATTTAAAATTCAGATCAGATTGATCATTTAGATTTGATTTAACTAGTGTCCCACATATACGACTCAAAATGACTTGCATAGACTTGCATAACATAAATAATAAAGTTAAAGTATTATAAAAATTAGTGTAGGACAAATTTTATCATATAAAAAATTGATTCAAAACTCGACTCGACTTGACTCATGAAGAACACTAGATTTAACCTATACAAAGTACTAAATATTACATATAAAATATTATTGAATAATTATAAAATTTTACTACAGTCAAAGTTCTCTATAACGAATTTCTGTATTCCGAATTTTACGCCATTGCGAATCACATGAGTGGTACCAATTTTTTATTAAATAAAATAATTAAAAATAACGAATTTTTATAGTAAATCCTACCATTGCGTATAACGAAAATGAAGATCTGTACAATTATTAATAAATGAATCTTTAATTAACGAATTTATTTTATAACGAATTTTTATAATGACTGTAACGAATTTTTTTTTAACAAATTTCACGTTAAAATGTAAGGGATATAACGAAATTTCCATTAATAGAAAGTTTCACGTTATAAATTAAACAATCGTGTGAATTTTTTTTTTGATAATTGATCATTTTATTTCAGATGTCTCAAGAAAAAAGACAAAAAACTTCTAAAGGTAAAGAGAAAGCTTCTTATATAAAACGAACCAGAGCCTCTCTTACAGGTGCTCAAAAACAAGAAGTTTGTCTAAAAAAGTTGCAGAAACCAACACCTAAAAATAAAGAACTTGCTAAAGAATATGATGTTTCACAAGGAATGATATCCGATATTTTAAAAGAAAGTGAAAAATGGTTGGCTTTAAAATTGGATTCTTATGAAGCTTCACTTAAAAAAACAAGTCAAATCAAATTTTCCACAAGTTGATGAAGCTTTGGGCTTTTGGGTTGAAAAAGCCATTGATAATAATATTACTATTAGTGGTGAATTATTGGCACAAAAAGCATGTGATTTTGCAACATTACTTGATGTACAAAACTCAAAAGGATCTGATGGATGGGTAGCGAGGTTTTAAAAAATGCCACAATCTTTGAATCTTATGTAAAACATGGAGAAGCAGCAAGCGCTCCTTCCCCGAGAAGAAGATTTGAATGAGATGCGTAAAGATCTTCAAAATATTCTTAAAGAATATTCACCTGATGATATTTTCAACATTGATAAAACTGGACTTTATTGGAAAATGGAGCTAAATCGAACTTTATCAACTGGTCCAGGTAAATTAAATATTAATTAGTATAAAATTAATATAAAAAATCATATATAAACTAAAATAATACTTATCTTACAATAGTTGTGGGTAAAAAACTATCTAAGGAATGGGTTACTATTGCATTATGTTGTAATGCTTCAGGAACTAAAAAAGTAAAACCAGTTTTTATTGGGAAAAGCCAAAATCCACGTGCCTTAAAAAATGTTCCAAAGTCGTCACTACCAGTATAATATTATTGGAATAAAACAGCTTATATGCAAGTTAGTATCTGGAACGATTGGTTAAAGCTCTTTGATTCACGTCTAAGACTCCAAAATAGACATATAATCTTACTTTATGATGGCGCATTCACTCATAAATTAATTGATGATGTTGAATTTTCCAATATTCGTCTTCATAAATTACCTCCTAATACAACTTCACGCCTTCAGCCATGTGATGCTGAAATCATTCATAGTTTTAAAGTAAGTACAAAAATGTTTTATAATTGACAAAAAAAAACCAATTTATTAATAAAATAATAAATGTAGGCACAATATCGAAAACTATTTTTGCGGAATCGTATTAAAGCATTTGATAATAGTCAAAAAAATGGACAACCCATACCTGAAATTACAATAAAAAAAGCAATTAAATATGCAGCAAAGGCATGGGAATTAGTTCAACCAGTAACTATTACAAATGGTTGGAGAAAAACTGGCATTCTTCCACCAAGTACTGACGATGACATTGATTTTGATTTTGATGAATTTGAAGAAGTTGACCAACTACAAGATCTTATTGGCCAGCTGGCTTCTAAAATATACAGAAGCCTAATTTCTGCTGAAGAATATTTAGAGTATGAAAAGGATGAAACAAATTACCAGATGATGACTGATAAAGAAATTATAGAAATGATAACAGAGCCAGAAGAACCAAATGTTGAGGGGCCAGAAATTCCAATTATCAGTAACTATGAGGCGCTAGCGGCACTCAATCAAATAATCACATATATGGAACAAAAATTTGATAAAATGGAATTTTCAAATGATCATATTCGAACCATAAAAAAATTGCGTAAAGTATAGAGCGGGAAGAATTCCATTCTAAACAGCAAGTTACTTTGGATTCATGTTTTAGTATAAATAAAGAATAGCGTGATAGTTTATTATAATGAAGTAATAAAGTTCGTGCCAAATTTACCATTTAAAAAATTAATTACTAACTAACTTTCCGAATATATTCAATATACCGAATTTGGATATAATTTTCAGTATTGCTTATCATAGCGAATAAATGTTTAAAATTCGGTACAATTATTACCGAAATTTTCACTATAATGAATTATAACCTCCGGAAATCAAGATTCGCTATAGAGAACTTTGACTGTATATACAGTTCACCCTCGCTATAGTGAAGCTCATGGGCTGAAAACTAAAATTCACTATAGTAAGGAATTCACTAATCACGTATAGTAAATAAAGATAAGATTTTCACTATATTAAAAATCCATTATTATCACGTGATGTATATTATATAGTAATAATTAAAAGTCACGACGACTAAGCTTATTTTTATAAAAAACACATGCAATAAAATAAATTTTCTTTGTTTTTTTGTAAACCTGCGCATAAATACTTTTTATATTTATGCCACTCAAAGATTATTACTTTATTAAGTATGATAAACGCAATACTGCAAATCTGTAATACAATCATTTATAAAGACTATCCCGATCGATTTGGTATTCAATAAAACCTTCACACTCTTCATGATTATAAAAGTCCCCTTCGTTAAAATATAAAGTTTCAAAATTAATATTATCAACGTCCATAATATTATCTTTATCACCTATTCTATTCATATTATTATTATCAACACCATCAACGCTATCATTAGTTTTAACAAATAGGTCTAAACTCATTTGCTTCTTTGAAAAAAAAATTATTTCTGTAAACTTCCCTTCTAGCTTTTTTCATAGCTTTAAAAGCACCTTTATCAATAATATCTTGACTTTTATTTTATTCTAAATAAATAAAAATTTTATCAAACGCGGCCAAAACTTCAGAGCTAGATACTGAAGTAATTTCCCTATCACTTTCATCATCAGAAATGGAGTTATTTTCTTTAAGAATGGCAACTATCTGTTCTTCAGTTAGTGTCTCACCAGTAATTTCATTCTCCTGATCTAATTTAATATATTCTTCAGCGGTAAGGGGATGTATATATTCAAGTTTATCAATTAAATCTTGGATTTCTTTACGTTCATTCTCTTCACGTTCATTCTCTTCTATTTCATCTTGAGAATCTGTATCATCTAATGGCAAAATTCCTGCATCTCTCCAGTAGTTAAATATAGTTTGAGAAAGAACTTTATCCCAGGCTAATACCACATACTTAATAGCTTTTTTGATATCAATTGGTGACTTACTATTGCCTGTTTCTTGTTGATAATCAAAGGCCTTGATACGATTTTTAAGGAGCAATTTTCGATAGTGTGCCTACAAATATATAAATATGGTAAGTTTAATTTCGTAATAATTAAAAAATTACATTAAAATTTTTCAGAATTAATTACCTTAAAACTATTAATAATACCTTTATCACAAGGTTGCAGATGCGCGGTTGTGTTAGGAGGTAAAAACTTAATTTCTATATTAGTCAATTCTACACCTTCGTATAAAGCATGAACAGGAGCGTTATCTACAAGAAGAAGAATTTTTCTTCCTTTTAATCTCATTGTTGCATCAAATTGACGAATCCAATCATTCCAAATGGAGACTTGCATCCAAGCTTTTATATTCCAGGAATATTCTACCTAAAGAAACATATTTAAGTTTTTCAGCTTGATTTGTGTTTTTGTATTTATAAATAAATACTGGTTTAAGCTTTTCTCTACCAGTTGCATTAGAACAAAGAAGAATTGTCACACGATCTTTTGATTGCTTTCGTCCAGATATAGATTTATCAGAAATCGTTCTTTTAGGTTCTATTTTCCAATACAAACCAGTTTCATCACAATTGAAAACATCATCAAGACTATATCCACGAATCAAATCTTGAAGCTCTTTCCTAAATTCATCAAGTTTCTCAAGTGGTGCACTTGCAGCCTCTCCTTGCTTTAAATAACAAGAAAGATTGTGCCTTTTTTTAAATCCATTAATCCAACCATTACTTCCTTTAAAATTTTCAATCTTATATAAAGATGCAAACATCATAGCTTTTTCATGTAAAACTTGATCACTAATATCAACACTATTTTCCAAAGCTTTTAATACCCATAACGTAAGTGCTTCTTCAATTTCTGGAAAAATCACCCTATCTTGTCTTTTACCTTTAGCTTCAGGTGCTTGGGATCAATTTCAAGCCATTTTTGTGAATTTTTTTAACGTACTACTAATACATCCTTCACTAACATCAAATAATTTCGCTAGTTCTTTATTTTTTAGAGAAGGTTCAGTAACTTTTTTAAGGACATATTTCATGTTTTTGGGCAAGAGTCAAGGAGGCTCTTTTTGGCAAAGTTTTTTCTTGGGATATTATACCTTTGCCTATGGTTATTTGAGTACGCGAAGTTCTTTTATTTTGAGTTTTGGGCGTAGTGTGTGAAGAAAATAATTAACTAGATCAGGATTACTTTTATTATAATCAAAATAAAATATGATACTTTTCCTTTTTAGTTTAAATCACGAAAAAATTCTAGCTTCTAAAGGCAAATTCGAATTCAAATAAATTATACGTGATAAAAAATTCACTAATTAATTGTGTAACATTTGAAAAATTCGTTATAGCAAAAATCTTTACTATATCAAGGGTCATTTTATTAACACTGGTTCCAGTATTTAAATTCGAATTACGAGATACAGAAAATTTATTATAAAATTCACTATATCAAGAATTATTATTTATAAAAAAATCCGAAAAAATCCTACCTGACTTTTCTTCATTATAGTGAGTTATTCACTATATAAAAATTCACTATAGCGAGGGTGAACTGTATAATAGTTATATGATTTTATAAAAATATCGGATATTAATAAATTATATTTTTTTAAAAAAAAGGTATTCCACCATTTTTAAATATATTTTAAAAACTTTTAGACATATTTTTATAATTTTTCAGTAACTGATTTTTCAGATTAATAATAATAAATTATAAATTTAAATAAAAATATTTCTTATTAAAAATATTTAAATTTATTAAATTTAAATATTAACAGTTTTTAAATACCAATTATAGCTAATATTTTTTTTAAGAATATAGAATTGATTAATGATTTATCTTTAAATATTTAATGAACTATAATAATACTGATTTCATTTACAATTATCTTTATACTTTAAGTAGAGGTATGCTCTGAAATCCATCAATTCAGATATCTGGTCATCCATCTGAAAATTGACTGGATTTGGATTAATCTGGTTGTATCACCGGATTGATCAGATAGATCAATGGATATCCATTCAATCCTTGTATCACCGGTTTAACCAGATTGACCGGATAGTTTAACAGATATCCGTTTAATCTGTTCAATCCATTCAATTTTTTTTTTCTTAAAAACATAATTCATATTTATTGTTTATAGTTTTTATAGTTTATTATATAGTAATGTAAAATTTATTTATTAATTTGAACCAAATAAAATTATTACATTGCTTAAACTTTAAAGTAAACCCACTCCACATACTTACCCATATCCCAATAAAAAAGAAACGTTAGTACGTTTCTTCAAAGTAAATTCCAAAAGAACTAACCCCACACATTTACTCAATATCCCAAAGAACTCAGGAAGCCAAAATCTATAAAAAAGAATAAAAAAAGAAACGTTAATATGTTTCTTCAAAGTAAATTCCAAAAGAACGCGTTCCCACATACTTACCCAATATCCAAAAGAATCCAGGAAGCTGAAATCTACAAAAAAGAATAAAAAAAGAAATGTTAGTACATTTTTTTTAAGAAAATTCTAAAAGAACGCATTTCTCTACAATTAAATTGAAAAGAACTGAAAGCCAAGAAATCTACAAAAAAATAAAAAAGAAACGTTAGTACGTTTCTTCAAAATAAATTTCAAGACCACGTGCTTCCACATACTTACCTAATATCCAAAAGAACCCAGAAAGCCGAAATCTACAAAAAGAATAAAAAAAGAAATGTTAGTACGTTTCTTCAAAGTAAATTCCAAGAGAATGCGCTCCCACACACTTACCCAATATCCCAAAGAATCTGGGAAGCCGAAATTTACAAAAAAGAATAAAAAAAAGAAACGTTAGTACGTTTCTTCAAAGTAAATTCGTAAATAATACACCCCAATATTTCAAAGAATCCAGAAGCTGAAATCTATAAAAAAGAATAAAAAAAGAACGTTAGTATGTTTTTTCAAAGTAAATTCCAAGACCACGCACTTCCACATATTAACCCAATATCTAAGGTTGCTTGTCTAAACTTCTTCAAAATCTTACGATTAGTTTTGTCAAAATTTTACTATAGATTCATTATAGTTTCAGCAGAGTTTAGCATTTATAATAAGTTTTGGCAATTTCACCTTTCTCCAAAGTTTCACCAGTTTTTTAATATAACTTTAATATAGTTTTGGCAGAATTTTGCTTTTTGGCGAAACGCCATCTTGCCTAAACCCCTAGGTTTCAGCAAGCAACCTTACCAATATCCAAAAGAACCTGGGAAGTTAAAATCTACAAAAAAGAATAAAAAAAAGAAACGTTAGTACGTTTCTTCAAAGTAAATTTGTAAAGAGTGCGTTGCCATACACTTACCCAATATTCCAAAGAACCCAGAAAGCCAAAATCTACAAAAAAGAATAAAGAGAAACGTTAGAAAAATAAATAAATAAAAAACAAACAAAAAGACCTTCTCTAACTTATCTTCAAGCTGAAATCCAGTTCCAGAAAAGTGTTCCCTAGAAAAATGAAGTAAAGGGAACGTCCTAAGCTGTTTAAGCCGAATTCTGAAAGGAAGACTGCTCTATATTTTTATATTTTATATATATTTTTTTTTTTAAAAAAAAAGCAAAAAAAAAATACCGGATTTGACCAGATTATCTGATCAATCTGGTCAATCAGATCATCCGTATAACATCTGATGAATTCAGTATTATCTAACAGATCCATCCAGATTTTCTAAAATCTGTTTATTTTTAATCTGGATCATTTGATTCAGTCAAAAAATGGATGACGGATTGAACAGATTCTACCAGAGTATACCTCTAACTTTAAGAATAAAAAAAGACTAAAAGTCTAAAATAAAAATTTAACTATTTGTAAATTAACAAAAATTATATTTTTTTATATTTCATTTTTTTTATTTTTATTTTTATTTTATTTATTGCTGTTTTCTAATTACTGTGATCTAGCATTATTTAATAAAAAAAAAATTTTTTGAGAAAATATGTGAAAATAAAAATTTTATTGCATTTTCAAATAAAGGAGGTATGATTATAAGCTGAAAATTACAATTTTAAGAAAAAATTTTCAATTTTTAAATAAGTTTACTTATAAGTAACTTTTTAAATTTTGTGTAACAAATCGTTTTTTAAAAAGTTATTTATAAGCAAACTTATTTAAAAATTGAAAATTTTTTCTTAAAATTATAATTTTAGCTTATAATCAAACCTCCTTTATTTGAAAATGCAATAAAATTTTTATTTTCACATATTTTCTCAAAAATTTTTTTTTTTATTAAATAATGTTAGATCACAGTAATTAGAAAACAGCAATAATATAAATTTTTGTTTTTATTTTAATTACTGTTTAGTTTTATTAGTTTATTATATTTACATTTATCGGGAAATTTTTTGGGGTGCAGATCTGCGCAGATCTGCAGGTGACATTTTTGCGCAGATCTGCGACCCTGTCGGCAGTCTTTGAAAAAAAAAATTCATCAAAAACTGCGCAGAATTTCAAGAAAATAAAGTTCTGCGAAAATCTTCAAAATTAAATCTGCGAAGAATTTCAAGAACTAAGTTCTGCAAGAAATTCAAGAACAAAATTCTGTGAAAAAATTCAAGAACGAAGTTCTGCAATAATTCACAAAAAAATAAATTATTTACTAATCGTCACAGTCATTATATATTGTATTTTTTATTATGTATTTTTATTTACTAATAAATTTGTCAAATAAAATTGCAAAATTGAATATAGCTAAATAAATTTATAAAGTTAAAGAATTTCAAATATAACTAACTGAAATTAATAAAATACAATATAAAAATTGAAAAAAAAAACCCAATATATGCCAACTTATTAAAATATAATCATCTTTCAAATGTATTTTAATGACGTTGACAGCGCATATATCTAAAGTATTCATCCAAAATTTAAAGAACTTTGAAGAATACCTTCAAAATTCTCTTCAGATATCATCTAAAAAGTTGCAAAGCTACAAAAAAAGAAAAAAAATTAATTTCGTTAAAAAAAAAATTTTTATTAAAAAAAATAAAAATTTAAAGAACTTCGAAGAATACCTTCGAAGTTCCATTCAGGAAACACCCAGAAAGCCATAGACCTACAAAAAGAGAATACCTTAATAAAGTTTCATTAGAAAAAAAATTAAAAAAAATTGAAGTTTCAAAAAGAAATGAAACTTTTCAAAACTCACCTATCCAAAGGTCGCAACTGATACCAACAAAATATAGAAAAAAAATTGAAAAAAATTGAAGTTTCAAAAAGTTAATGTAACTTTTTGAAACTTACTACAGGTTTCGTTTCCAAAGGTTGCAACCGATACTTACAAAATAAAGAGAAAAAATTAAAAAAAAATTAAAGTTTCGAAAAGTAATGAAACTTTTCGAGAAAAAATGAAGTTTTGAAAAGTAATGTAACTTTTCGAAACTTACCACAGGTTTCGTTTCCAAAGGTTTCAACCGATACCTACAAAATAAAGAAAGAAAATTAAAAAAAAAATTAAAGTTTTGAAAAGTAATGATACTTTTCAAAACTTACCTTGTGACACGCCGCCCATAGGATATTAAAATAAAATATCGTATGTTGCCACCGACGTGTTGAGTTCGTATAGTATTTATGCTTGGTTTTAAGATAAAAATTAGTTACAAAAATTACAAAACATTATTTCTTACCGAAATTTTAAATTATGATAGTTTCTCTATATTTTTAATAAACCATTAATTAAAATAGAATAATTAATGTGGCACTTTTTACTCATAAGAAAAAGGCTAAAAGAATGTGTTTGTTTATTAATAAGGACGAAATAAAATTTTTATTTTCCAAAAATTGAACTGCCGAATTTCCTATCGAAATCCACTTGTATTTATACATTTTTAAGAAAAATATTTCTAATATTTCTAATATTTCTAATAAAATTTAAAGATCTATTATCATATTTAACTATCTCGTTACACTAAACTAAACTATAAATATAATTTTATTGGCTAATTATTTACCCATCGGCTAATTATTTATCCATCGGCTAATTATTTATCCTTATTTTATTTCATTATATTTTCGGTTATTACAACCTATTCAACCAATACGTTTCGAAAAGAACGAACAAAACTTTTCGAACTCACTTATTCAAAAATCCCAATTTCCAACTGATGATACCTACAAAATAGAAAAATAAAGATAAGAAAAAAAATAAGTTTCGAAAAGAAGGAACGAAACTTTTCGAAACTCACCTATCCAAAAATCCCAACCGATACCTACAAAATATAGAAATAAAGTTAAAAAAAATAAAATTTGAAGTTTTGAAAAGAATATGATTCTTTTCAAAACTTACCATCCAAATGTTCCTGCCAACCGATATTTACAAATAAAGAAAAAAATTTTTAAAAAAAAATAATAGAGTTTTAAAAAGAAGAACAAATTTTTCAAAACTTACTACTCCAAAGATCCCAACCAATACCTACAAATAAAGAAAAAAATTAAAATTAAAAAACA
Organism: Rhizophagus irregularis; assembly: GCF_026210795.1. Lineage (NCBI taxonomy): Eukaryota > Fungi > Glomeromycota > Glomeromycetes > Glomerales > Glomeraceae > Rhizophagus > Rhizophagus irregularis. Next base: position 4,793,507 of record NC_089441.1, on the reverse strand, counting down.
AATCAAAGTTTCAAAAGAATGAAACTCTTGAAACTTACTGATGCAAAGTGAAGGGTCTCGCCAATACCTAAAAAAAATAAAAAATAAAAAAAATATTAAATTTTTTTAAAAAAAAATGAAGTTTCGAAACGAAACTTTCAAAACTTGCGAAGGGTTTAACGCCGATACCTAAAAAAAAGAAATAAAAAAAAATATTAATTTTTTTTTAAAAAAAACGAAATTTCAAAAAAATGAAACTTTCGAAACTTACGTGAAAGGGTTTCACCGATACCAAAAAAAGAAATAAAAAAAAATATTAATTTTTTTTAAAAAACGAAAGTTTTAAAAGTTTTAAGAATGAAACTTTTTGAAACTTATGTGAAGGGCGCCGATACCTAAAAAAAATAAATAAAAAAAATATTAATTTTTTTTAAAAAAATAAAGTTTCAAAAGTTTAAAGAATGAAACTTTTGAAACTTACCGTGAAAAGTCTCACTGATACCTAAAAAAATAAATAAAAAAAATATTAAAAAAATCTTTTAAAAAAACAGTTTTGAAAGAAAAACTTTCAAAACTTACCAATCCAAAGCGAAGAGTCTCGCTGATACCTAAAAAAAATATTAGAAAAGATAAATTTTTTAAAAAAACTTTTTTTAAAGCTAAAGATTATCATTCAGCACACAAACCATAATTGACTAGTCTGATCAACTTTATCGATTTCTGGTTTATATCCGATTGGTAATGATTACTGTAATAATACGAACTGACAAATATACTCCAACAGGACCCCGATATATAGTAACAAAAAGTAATGCATTTCGCATTATTTTAATATTTTTTAATAGGAAAAAAGTGTGAAATGCACTACTTTAACAAAAAATGGTGAATTTCGCACCATTTTATTAAGAAAAAAAAGTGTGGAACGCACCATTTTAATAAATAATTGGTGAGTTTCGCACCATTTAATTAATATTTTAATATAAAAAAGTGCAAACGCACCATTTTATTAATATTTTAATAGAAAAAGTGCGAAACGCACCATTTTAACAAAAAAATGGAGAGTTTCGCACCATTTTATTAATATTTTAATAGAAAAAGTGCGAAACGCATCATTTTAACAAAAAAATGGAGAGTTTTGCACCATTTTATTAATATTTTAATAGAAAAAGTGCGAAACGCACCATTTTAACGAAAAAATGGAGAGTTTCGCACCATTTTATTAATATTTTAATAGAAAAAGTGCGAAACGTACCATTTTAACAAAAAAATGGAGAGTTTCGCACCATTTTATTAATATTTTAATAGAAAAAGTGCGAAATGCACCATTTTAACAAAAAAATGGAGAGTTTTGCACCATTTTATTAATATTTTAATAGAAAAAGTGCGAAACGCACCATTTTAACAAAAAAATGGAGCGTTTCGCACCATTTTATTAATATTTTAATATAAAAAAGTGCGAAACGCACTATTTTAATAAAAAAAATGGAGCGTTTCGCACCATTTTATTAATATTTTAATATAAAAAAGTGTGAAACGCACTATTTTAACAAATAAATGGAGAGTTTCGCACTATTTTATTAATATTTTAATAGAAAAAAGTGCGAAACGCACTATTTTAACAAATAAATGGTGAGTTTCGCATGATTTTATTAATATCTTACTAATAGAAAAAATGTGAAACGAATTATATTAGTAACAAAAATTTTTTGAACTAAGATTTGGATTTGTGTAGTGTTACTATGAAAAAAAAGTTGTGTAGAGTTAATATCGTAGTAAATGCATGCCGATCATTTGTGAGTTATATTAGTATTATTCGGGGTTCTACTCTAACTGGCAATCGTGTTAAATTAATTAGAGTTAATCAAAATGATAAAATTGCCGATATTTCAATGAAAAATAAAAGCAAAAATCTGCAAAATCGCAGATTACCGCAGAATTTTTCTAATAAATCTGCAGAAATCTGCAAAATTGCAGAATTTTGCTGATTTATAGATAAAAATATTCAATTATCTGCGAAGTTGCAAAATTTGCAGAACTTCGCAAAAATGCGTCAAAAAAGTGCAAAAAAATGCGGAGATCTGCTAATTTCACAGATCTCCGCAGTTCTGCACCCCAAAAACTTTCCTGATGTTAAATTAGAAAATAAATAGTAAAAAAAGTAGTTTTTAGTATTTTATTTGAATTTTTTACTGTGATCTAAAATATCTTATAGGAAAACTTATTATATTAACCAATTTTAATTTAAATAATAATAGGTTTTTAATTTATTTTGTTTTGTATATAAAAATAAATAAAATTTATGTAATTTTTTAATTAAAATTGCTATGAATCGCTAGTATCACGTGCTTTTTAATAATGTATAATTTGTCATTCTGCGTCACACCCTCCTTGTTTCTATTTTTACTATGTATTCCAGGGACTTAGTATTAAAAATCCTATTTGTCATCCTTATTCCTCTTATTCAACACCCCCTATAATAATTCCAGCCAAATTTTATAATTCCGGCCAAAATATCCTTTTTTGAAAACTTAAGTAACATTACACAATCTAAAAAGGCAATTTTATTTCTCATAAAAATCAGGAAAATCAGTTATACAATATTCCAACAAAGACGGCTAAAGTTTAGGGGCAAAGCGGGGAGAAATGCTCAAAAAATGGTGAAAAAAGTACCGGATTCTCCCGATGGCACATAGCGGGAAAATATTTACCCACAGTGGCCAAGCTCGTCACAATAGTGTCACTGTGGCGTGGCAGGGCCGGTTCTTCATAACGGTGAGGCTCGTGCCAGCACTTGCCACACCCACGAAGGACCTTCCAAGCTCAGCCACGGCTCAACGTTATGCCGGCTGGACACCATGGGTAAATATTTTTCCGCACGTGTCACATCGGGGGAATCTGGAAAATTTTTTGAGCCACATTAGCTCCGCTTTAGCTATGCCCAAAGGCAATTTCTATATCGATCATTTAATTCTAGCCAAATTTAAAAAATCACGATGATCGCTGCTGGCAATAAATAGCAAACTCCTTTTTTTATTTATATTATTTTTTTTATTTATTTTAGAAAATTTCTAAGTTTACACGGGGTGTTTGTACACAGGTCATATAAATATAATTTTTAATAGACTAATTTTTTGTTTTTTAATTTGAAATTGAATGCTACTGACATTATACTCCTTTACTTTTTATTCTTATTATATTACAGATAAATATATGTATTTTCACCTGCTCTGCAAGTTTACTTAAGGCATTAAAGGAGGTTTTGAATGCCGTTTTTAATCTACTAATATGACCCGTGTTTAAACACCCTGTGTACAAATAGAAATTGCCTTTATTTTAATTGTATTATTTTTCTTATATTTTATTTTTATATAAATATTCTTAAATTTTTCTTAAAAGTTAAATAAAGATTGAAATGTATTACTAAATTTAAATAATATAAATTAAAGATTAACTTATATTAACTAGTATATAATAAACTTTTATATTAAAAATAAACTATAATTATGTTATATTTTTGTTTTTATATGTTTTACTGATCATGTGAGCTGATTTATTTACTCTGCATTAAAAAGAGTTATTAAATTGATTTTTACAATTTTCATTACTCAAAATTGTTTTTGTAATACTAAAAAATTATCTGATTAATGATCATTTGACTAAATAATAAGTTGAACAAAAATTTACATTTCAAAACTTAAATTATTTAATGTAAAAAAAATATGAAAAAATCCATTTCACTAATAAAAAATTTATTTTTCATATATATGGAATTTTTAACATATATTATTAAAAAATAAGTATATTTTAATAAAATATAAAGTAAAATAAAAATTTATATAGTCTTAGTAACTATAAATATTTATAAATGTATAATAAAAATATCATATAAAAAATGGTATCATAATAGATATTTTCAAATAATTATTTTATATCAGAGTTTGTATTACCACCTTTAGACGCAAATATATCAAGATTCACTGATCCGTTTTCTATAAATTTAGGCTCTTTGAAAAGCCCTTGATCTGGTCTATATGAGCGAAAAAAGTTTGCCGATTAGATCATTGAATTTAAAGATATTTATGTTTAAAGTTGAGATACAAATTTTTAACATATATAGTAAGTGCTAAGAATTATATTAATTTAAATGAATATTTACCAAATTATAGATAGTATAATAACATTAAGAGTTGATTTGCCTACGAATGACAGAAAATTACTATATAAATTCAGGGTGAAGTTATTATAAAAATGCTAAAATTGGCTAAATTTCATGAGCTATAAAAACTGCAGATTATTATGCTGTAGCAACAAATTCATATGATGAATTCTTAAATGTCAAAAATAAAAAAAATAAAAAAAAATTGAGAAATTTATTTATTTGTTTAAAATTTTACTTTAAAGCAACGTCAAATTTGACAGGTATGTATATATATGGTGCGCACAGTCTAAAGTCACCACTTTTTTATTTTTTAGCCAAATTTTTATAAAATTACATGAGCAAATTTTATTGGTTAATATTTACTTATCATATATATAGTTGTTTCCAAAATTCAATTGGCAAATCCGAAATCTGAAATTATTAATTACGTATTCTGAAATTTTGAAATTTGCATAATAGTGCGAAATTGCAAATATCTCAGGATCTAGTGATCTAATTTCGATGATCTTACTACCATTCGATTCGTCTCATCGAAACAAATCTAATGATATGTGTTTCATTTCTACAGCACCGATATTGATGGAGTAAAATTACTATAAATATTTAATGAATTTTGGTGTTGGAACACGATCTAGTGATTAGATTTGAATGAATTTACCACCATTCGATTCGTCATGACGAGACGATTCTAATGGCGGTATGATAATCTTTCTAGCATTGAAATTGGCAAAGTTATTACGCTATAAATATTTAAACGTTATTGGTATCAGAGCGCGATCTAGTAATTGGATTTAAATAATCTTATTACCATTAGAATCGTCTTATCGAGACGAATCAAATGGTAGTAAGATCATTCAAAACGGATCACTGGGTGCCGAGTTATTATTTGTTAAAGTTTTTATATATAAATCGGCCAAAATTAAGGCTAATTCTGGCCAAATATTTTCGTAATACGAAATTAATTACGGAGTCCGAAATTAATTACAGAATACGGAGTTTTTCTAATGAATTACTTAATAATTACAGAATTACGTAATTACATATTTCCGTAATACTAAAATAATTTTGGACACAAGTATAATCATATATATATATAGGTGGGTTTGTAGAATAGAATACCAATTGTTTAGCCAGAATTAATATTAATTCTAGCTAAAATGATTTATAAATTCATATTATTACCCATTAAATTTTTTCTATATTCATTAAAATAATAAATATATATTTAATTTGTTTCAAAAAAAAAATAAAGTTTATAGATAAATAATTCTCATTCAGTTATTTTAAACAAAAATATTTTTATATTAATTCGTAATCCGTCTCCGAACCAGTAAAAACTACTAATAAATTTTGGGGAACTGGTTTTACAAATTAATTATCCCTTAAATGGCTTTTGAGCTGATTTGCCCAGAATTTTTTTTTTTTTAGGTGTTATATAATAATGTTCTGAGTATATTAAATGATAAATTTGCATCGTCAAATATTAATATCACAAGTTTGATCAACATATATGTGCCATTTAAGGCTACGTTGTTATACAAATTGGCGATATTGCCTAAAAAGTAACCAGCCAAATTTGTATTACAACCCAGCTGAAAAATAGTGTAACCAATTGCTTAAAAGGCAAGTAATCGCATCCATCAAAAATTTTTACATTCAACGATTAGTTAAAAAATTTTTTTCTTTAGCGACGCTGGATTCCGGCCTTTAAAAATGCCATAATTATTCAATACAAGAGGTGGGACAATCACAAAATTGATATTTTTTTATTAAAATATTATTTATATGCTGGTAAATAATTTATTTAAAGGTTATAAACAAGAAAAAACAAAAAAAAAGTATTAAAATTATTTATTTCTATTAAACACAGGTTGTCTAACTCATCGTACTATATTTTTCTTATATTGAGCGGTGTATCACTAGTAATTTTGAATAGTTGATACTTTTGGAATGTCAGTTCTTCTACTCTAATAATTTGTAAGTTCATTTCACATTTCCTGCGTGCTATATTTATTGCTCTTATCTGAATTTCCCACTAAATTAATTTGCAAAATAATTCTCCAAAATGTGTTAGTAGATTTCACTGGTTTGGAGACGGATCACGAATTAATTCTTAATTTAGACCAGTTTATAAATTTTGGCCTGCATTATATTAGTATTAAACTGGCCAAATTCCTCTAAATTTATTTAAAATATAGTAAAATAATCAAAATTAAAACTTATATATCTTATGTTACAGTAATTCAATTTGAAAAAACTCTCTGTTACATAAAAGTATACTGTTTAATAAACTACAATATTACAGAAAGTTTTTTAAAAAAATGTTGATTAAATTTTTTTTTCTATTCATTTGAAATTACATAATAAAAGTGGTGGCTTTAGACTATGTGCACCATATATATATGAGAATTTCAAGTCATATACTACATTATTTTAACAAATATGAACACTTAAAATTATATTTTTATGTATTTTATATATTTAAAACTACTATAATTCTAATATTTTCTCTTGCTTTTAGTCCATATATTACTATAGTTTCTTTCTATTTTTACAGATGGTGCCCAAAATTATCCGGCCACTTTATTTTGCCAAAATTATGCTGATCATCACGTGTTATTATGATGTAAACAAACAATAATTTTGTATTTATAATTACAATGAACAATCCTCTGCGCCACATTTCTTCTGGAACTTTCCGGAAAAATGAAACCACTTACCCCAAAAACTCGTGGCGCAATTGTTTACGGTCACAATTGTGGACATTCAAGTCGCACAATTGCCAAACAACTGGGGTGTGGGAAAACAACAGTTAATGACATACTTAAACGCCTTCGTAAAACTCACTCTTTAACACCAAAAAAACAAACTGGGCGTCCACCACTTCTTAACTCACCAGCTCAACAAAAACTTAAGTCCTTCATTAAAGAAAACAATGAAAATCATCGACTTTGTTCAAAAAAAATTGCGACCACTTGGACAGCCCAAACAAAGCAACCTATTTCTCGTAATACTATACGCCGAAACCTTAAGAAAGTTGGACTTACAGCCTGTGTTCCTCGTCGTAAACCTGCAATGACAGAAGCACATTGTCAGGCTCGGCTTGAGTGGGCTTATGAACATGAAAATTGGACTGAAAGAAAATGGAAAAGAGTCCTATTTTCAGATGAAAACACCTTTACTCAATTTCAACAGGGTCGGCAGGGGATGGTATGGCGTGAACCTGGGGAGGAGTTAAATCCTAATTGTATTTCAGTTACTGTGAAACACAGTCCTAGCAAAATGTTTTGGAGGTGTTTTTCCTGGAGCGGCCTTGGGCCAATTGTTCCATTAAATGGTTCAGTTACTGGCCAAACGCATGCTCAAGTTATTAATGATTTTGTTGTACCTACCTTGCATACACATTTTCCACAGGGTAATGGAATCTTTCGGGGGAGGATAATGCTGCGCCACACCGTTCAAGAGTTGCAATGGCCGCACGTGAAAATGCTGGGATTGTGACTCTTGACTGGCCAGCTTAGTCACCAGATATTAATCCTATAGAAAATATTTGGGCTGAAATGAAGATGATGATTCGATGTCGTTCACCCGCACATCAGCATTAGTGTGCTTATGGAGTATGTTACAGATGCGTGGAATGACATTCCTCCTGAATATTATAGAAAACTAATCAAAAGTATGCCTCGGAGGGTTGATGCAGTTATTTCCGCAAATGGAAATAGAATCAATTATTAAATTTTTGTAAAATTCAATAAAGGAAGGCATAATAAATATTTTAAACTTAAATTTTTATTTTCATCATATTTAACATATATAAGTTTTTCAAATTTGAAAAGTGGCCGGATAATTTTGGGCACCATCTGTATAAGGAGTAACCCATAAATTAATTTCAAATAATGAAAGTTTTGGTATATGTATTCTTATTTAGTTTTTCAATCTGAGTGCATTACACAAACTTTTAGCGTTAGTTTCAATTTATTATTAGTTTTTTGAAAGTGTTATAACAATAATATAAAAAAAATAGCATACAATTACCAGAATAATAGGTAATAATGGCTTTTTAGAAGAATTTATATAGCAGATAGATTATTTTAGGTTAAATTTTTCATTTTAAGATCTTTTCTATTTGTATGTTAGTTACACTTATTTTTAGCCAAAAAACCATCATTTTGACAATAATATTTGAGTAATTTTCATAAGCAATTTTTACTAAATAATAAATATTTAAAATATGGTAGGTGTCAGATTTTAGCATTTATTGTGAGTTATTATATGAAAATTTTTTTCTTGATATTTTTTTTAGCATTTTTAAGTTTCATCACATAACTTGGTAATTTAGTTTATTTTTTGCAATAATTTCTCCTGAATTTATATAGTAATTTTCTGTGAATCATAGGCAGATCAGATCTTAAATAAGAATTTTTAATATTCACTCCAATTTACTGTATATTATATATAATAAAAATGTAATAAAATCAATATTTTAATTAAAGGTAGATAAATCAACTTATATGAAATATAATATAATGTTTCTGCTTTTATCTTAAAGGCAAAATACCTCTTTTAAATACTTTTTATCAATTAACTTTAACTTTATTTTCATATTAAGCATTATATTAGCAAAATTATTAAAATTTGTTATATTATTAATTTGCACATTAAACATATTTACCTTTTTTTTTCTTTTCATAAGTGGACTATTATTATTAAATCTATCAACTATATTTCTAATATTGTTAGTATAATTAACTTCTATCAGTTCTGTGTTTACAAGTTATTGAAGTGTTTTAAATGTAACTTCAAGTAAATTTGACTTATAAGAATATACAGCTGGTATTTCTTTTTTTAGAAAAACTCACTTCCAAGAATTATTTAAATTAATCAAGATTGCAATAATATCATAGTTAAACCAATAATTCATAGCAATAAGCTTTATTTGTATTTGAAATTTTGCATTAGAATTAATATATTTTAGTTTTTTAATTCTATAATAATTCTATATCAAAATAATTTCTGGCTAAATGTGATAAATAGCCTTTTATTAAAATTATAATATTAGTTGTACTTTTAGATTTAAAGAGAGTCATGCTTAACTAATAAAGAAAAGAAATTGTTATAATTTTAGTATTATACTACTTTAAACTATTTGGTAAATTTATTATATCTTTCAAATGTTTCAGATAATTTTTATATTATATGTCTATTGTTAAATTATTTCAAGTAAATTTATAAACTTGTATAGTTATATTCATTTGTATAGAAATATAATTATTTAAAACTTAAAGATTCTTTGATTTGCTACATATTTACTGAATTTACCTTTGATATTAATACAGAATTAGCTTTCTTAAGATGAATCTTTAATTTTAACAATTTTTGATCATGTTAAGTTTTTTGATTTTTAATTTTAATTAACTAAAATAATTATCATCACGTTTATATTGACCAATTATTACAATACAAAAGCTTATCTTAATTTTCATTTAAATTGAATTAAAAAACTAAAAATAAGGCAAAGTTAATTAGTTTACTTAATATAGCAAAAATATTATTATATAAAAATTATATTAATATACAGTATATTTTTGTAAAATGTAAGGTATATTGAATTTTTAATAATATATTAATACAAATTATATTATGATGAATGAATAAATAATACAGTTCAATTTACTGCTAATTTTGAAAGTTTTATTTATTTGTTTAGATAAAGCATCTAGAATAGAGCTCTGCAACCTGACCCAACAGATCAGATGACCCAACAGGTTGACTTGAAATATTCAGGTCAGGTCATCAAATTCATAACCTGATACGGATCAGGTCAATGCTAGTCGATACCTGATCCAACCCGTTGATCTGACATATATTTGGGTCAAATAAATTAAAAAATGCCAAAACTAATAGTTCTGGCATTTTTGTATATAAAATCAAAAGGAAAAATGCTGGAACTAATGATTCCAGCATTTTTACATGTAAAATTGAAAAAAAAATGCTGAAACTAATAGTTTTAGCGTTTTTACATGTAAAATCAAAAAGAAAAATGCCAGAACTAATGATTCTAGTATTTTTACATGTAAAATCAAAAAGAAAAATGCCGGAACTAATGATTCTGGCATTTTTACATGTAAAATCAAAAAAAATGCTGAAACTATCAGTTTCAGCATTTTTACATGTAAAATCAAAATGAAAATGCCAGAACTAATGATTCCAGCATTTTTACATGTAAAATTGAAAAAAAAATGCCAAAACTATCAGTTTCAGCATTTTTACATGTAAAATCAAAAAGAAAAATACCAGAACTAATGATTCTGGCGTTTTTACATGTAAAATCAAAAAAAAACACCAAAATTAATAGTTTCAGAGTTTTTACATGTAAAATAAAAAAAATGCTGAAACTAATGATTCTGGCATTTTTACATGTAAAATCAAAAAAAATGCTGGAATTAATAGTTTTGGTGGTTTTATATATAAAACAAAAAGTAAAATGCCAGAACCTAACGTTTTTTCAATAAAAATTAAAAAAAATCATTTTTTAACGTCAAACTCAGCGTTTTTTGTATATTTAATAAAAAAAAATGTTACAAAATGTTTTTTTTACTTGAAATATTCAGTTTAATAATAAAACTTCAGGTAACCTGAGTTACCCAAAGTGACTTAAATATTTTCAGGTCAAATAGGTCAGGTCAGGTCAGAACAGTTTACCTGACCTGACCTGACCTGAAAAAAAATTTTGGGTCAGATTAACCAGGTAACCTGACCCAATCTAACCCGTACGGAACTCTAATCTAGAACATATCTTTTATATTTATCAAAAAATTCAAAATAATTATTTTTCTTTATTTTATCTAGAAGAAAATAAACATGAAAATAAAATAAAATTTATAGAAAATGATTTCTTAGAGGTTTCATATGGGCGGATTTAGTTCACGCAGTAAAATTGACATAATGCTGCATTAAAATTTTTTGTGTATCAAAACTGATCTGCATGTAAGTTATCTTGTATCAGGTGAGTGTGCAGATCAATCAAAAAGAATTTTTCTTAATTCGCACCACGCAAAAACAAAAAAACTTAAAAAAAAAGCGCGCACTCAACCCATCCGACCACCTAACAACCCATCCGACCTAACCCGGTATGTATTTTGCTCTAAAACCAGCTGATTTTTTTTTTCGAACTTGCAAAACTGTACAAATAGTTATTTTTCATATTTTTGGTTATTTTTTTTCTCATAAAATTTTATTATTTTAGATGCCTATGATTCGAGATCCGGCTAAGTTCTATTGTTCAATCTGTACAAGGCGTACCAAAGGGTTTAAAACTCGTTCAGGGTTACAACGACATGAGACACTAAAACATATATCTTACAATAAACTTCCATCACATATTCAACAAATTTTTAATTCAGAACTCTCCCATTTAAAAAGCGCTATAATTAAGGAGCTACAAAAGTGACTTAGGAACAATTATACTGCAGTTGGAGAACAAACCTTTTCATTACATTGTAGTGAAAATGCTTTTGTTGGTGTTTTCAAAGATCATATAATGCGTTATTCTCCATGTGGATCTTTTTATTTTTGTAGTTTCAAGGGGGAAAATGCATTTGATGAAATTGGGCAAATATTAGATGATGAGAAGTGGGGAGAACGTAATTATGGAAAGGGGCAATTGAGTTTTGTTCGTTTGTATATACCTGAGAATGGAGATGATAATCACAAACAAAAAACTAAAATGAAATTATCAGCTAATGGGGAAATGACTGTAAAATGGCAAATGACGGGTGGTAAAGACAAAGAAAATCATAAGTTTGAGGCGGGATCCGTCCAATTTCATTTTTTTTTGGATCAATGTCAAATATAGATTTTTTTTATAGAAATAAATCAATTTTGCATATACAAATAAATAAAAAAATCATCTTGTTGTAAATATATGTCAGTTATTATTGTGATCTTCTCTTTATTTAAATAAAAAAAACTACGAAATTAATTATTAGACTAAATTATTCTGTATTTTTTTGGTTTTTCAAAAAAATTTGGTACTTCGTTTAACGCAAAATATAATTGCCGATTTTCATGTTCTAACATTTCTACAATTGCAGATTTTCGTGAATTCTCGTGTCCCCATCTTTTAATGTGTTTCGAAAATAAAGGCACACTTGCATGTGGTTTTTCTTTTCCACCGCTGAACATGAAAAAGCAGTTAATCCAAACTCATGATGAATTTCAATAAACTCTGCTACATGATTAACCAATACATGAATATAGGGAGTTACATCTTGAATTCAATACATTCTTCTAACAAAATTACTCCTGTTGGGATGACCTTTAGAAGGAGCTAAAAATGCATTTAGCCAAGTTTGAGCCTTATAACGAAAAGTTTCACCTGTAGTTTGCATGTTTTGCATCAAGATATACAGTTCATTAAATTGATTCCATAATTCTTGGATTTGTATAGCTCTTTCTATTGACTGAAAAATGGCAATAAGATTAAATTCTTTCAGGATTTTTAACTTGTCTGGTCCCATAAGGGAAGTATATGATAGATTGTTACTATTTTTTTCACGCCAAAATTGAAATGTTATCTTAAGTCTCTGCATTTCTAATAATATTTTTTCTTTCCAAATTTCTTCATTTGTTGTTTTACGACGAAGATCAGAAAGTATCAATTCCCATAATCTGTCTGTTATTCGTAAAAAAACATGTAATTCGTCACATACCCAGTTTTGTAAAGGTATCATATAAAATAGTGGTTTTTTAATATGACCATTAATTTGATTATAATTATCTTTAATCTCATCCATTGACTTATTTATTGTTTTTGTTGTAGTGTTAATTTCATCTTTACTACAATCACACCATGGACAGAAATGTTGAGCGTTAGCGGCTTTTATTCCTAGACATATTGATAGAAATTTCCAGTCTGAACTAAAAAATAGTTCAACCGGCCAGTGATTACCTCCTATTTGATCAAATCCTTTTTCTTTTAATATAGACAAGTCAGAAATTAAAGGAGTTAGGGCATTTTTAAGAGATTCATATGATTCAGCTCCTGGATATAAGACTAATGTATAATTGTTATCTGGTTTTTGTAAACCATTAAGGTCATTTAATAATGTTATTGTTACCATAACATGTTTAACCTTGCGACCAACATTGCGTCCATCACCTGAAATTCTAATGTATAAAGTTGATGTCTCAGGAGTTAAGATTCCTCGTTCTATATATAACGGTACAATGTAATTGAGAATATTTGTAATACGCCGTTGTCCTCCTTTACCAATTGATTCTAACATATTTGTAATAACTGCATTATCAGTAATATGAGGCTATTCTGTAATTGGCTCAAAAATAGGTGGTTGTAATAAATCAACAAGAGTTAATGGAATATTTTTTCTCATTTCTATATTGATTCTTTGTCGTGTAGTTGATACTGCCTCTTCACGTGGTATACTATGTTCAATTCGTGCTAAAGATCGATATGCCTCTCTTGAAATATGATTTCTGTCTAAAGATTTAACTACTGCCTCAATTCTTTTTATTTCTCCCATTATATTTAACTGCTCAAAATTAATATCATATAAATCATTATAAGATTCAAATTTTACTTGCTTAAGTTTTATTTGGTCAGTTGGATGGAACATGTTTTCCTTTTCTTCTTCAACAGCATCCAAAATACATTGTGATAAGCATAGCATCTTTCGGCATCTTGTGGTGTTGCTAAGTTCACTAAAAGGTTGAATTTTTAATGTCACTGACTTATACACTCGTTCAACACTAAGTAACTTGAGACCAAAAAGTAGAGGGCCAGATATTTTTCCTTTATTAGTAGCTTCTTTGAACTCCTAATTATTTGTTTTAGCATTCATATTTAACATTTGATAATAAAAAAATTCATCAAATATACCTGATAATATTTACAGGCGGCTTCTGTTGAAGATTCTAAAGAATGTACTTCTTTCGCAAAATTTTCTCCAAAGTTGACTTTAAATAAAGGTTTTCCTTCCACATAATTAATTGAACATTTTACAATATGGTTTGCTTTTCCATATTGAGTTTCAACAATATAATTGTGAGGAATTGGATGTTTTGGATTTCTGGTGTAATGAAGTTGATTGGTAAGAGGATATGTTCCCTCTTTTATGATTTTGTAATAGAAAGTTCTTTTTTTATCATAAAGTTTAATAAAACGACTTGTTGGATAAGTGCTATCTTCTTCCATTTTGTTATTTTGAAATTAGCGTTAGAAAAATTTTTTTTTGAAATCAAGTGTGATACAAACTTACACATGATTCTTAAATTGTATATGTATTATGTCGTCATGTTTTGTTTATATGAACCAATTTTGCAATTGGATGATCAATTTTTTATTTACACTTAATGTTAACCCATTAATATTATCAAAGACCGCAGCACGACGCAACATATATTTTACGGAATACATATTCTTTTGTATTCTTTTTTTCCGTCGCAAATAATATTATAAAGTTTTGGCCAGAATTAAGTTCAGCCGAATTATGTTAATTCTGGCTGGAAATAAAATTGCGACAAATTTAAATTTTTTTTTTAGGATTATATGCACATCATACTAAGCATTAACTTCGCAACATTTATTTTTATTCATATAACAAAATTCAATAATTATAGGTAATGAAACAAACCCGCCGATATGTATATATAATTATGATTTAAAAATTTTTAATTAATTTAATTAGCTATGTAAATATGTTTAAATTTGAATAAGTTATCTAAATTCTCCAAAATTCTACAATTAGTTTTTTCAAGATTTACTATGATAATTTTATTATAAATTTAACAAGGTTTTAGCAGTTTTAGCATTTATAATAAGTTTTGTCAGGTTTCATTTTTTTTGGAAAGTTCACTAACTTTTTAATAAGATTTTATATAGTTTTAGCAAAGTTTCACTATTTTAATATTTCATTAATTTACTAAAACCCTTTAGTTTTTTCAGTTTAGTTTTTACATTAAATATTAAAAGTAAAATTATAGTAATTATAATTTGTAATATTTATTTAATTTATATTTAATCTAATTAAATTTAAGCTGAATTATTTTATTTTAACTAATAATATAAAAAAAAGTAATACTAATTACTGCAGATTTTTCTTTTAGTTTATTTATATTATATTTAATTTATTTTGAAGTAAAAGGCTTTTCTTTATTTTACAAATAAAAAGATTATTATTAAATAATACATTCTTCTTTAAAAAGATACTGTTTTTAAAATTCTAATATTTTGAAAATTAATGCTTTGAAAAAATCTGATCTGATTAGATTTGATCTAAATCTGATTTATCAGATTCAGATCAAATCAGATGAATTTAATCTATAGTTTAAATTCAGATCAAAAAAATTTGATTTGAACAAGTCAGATTAGCTTTAAATCAAATCAGATCAGATTCAGATTAGGTTTATTCAAAATCTGAGATTGTATTTGATAGATTTAATTTAGATTTCAGATTTGATTATACTAATAATTTCAGCCAAATTCATAATGCCGGCTAGAATTAATTCATAATTTTAAATTCCAGCTAAAACAGATATGTTAATTATTATTTTTTTTTGGTAATAACTATTTCACAAAATCAATTTTTATAGAAACTAGTGTTCACCTGTTGTTTACGACAACAGTTAATATGTAATTCCGGCCAGAATTAAAAGATCTGCAAAGAATTTCCTTTTTTGGAAATTTAAGCAACCCAATTTTTTTAATTTCTCTGAAAAGTAACAAGACAAAATTTCCTTTTTTTGGAAATTTGCGTAACCAACAATTCCTTTTATGGAATCCTGTGTAACCCAAATTTCAGTTTTCCGCCAGAAATAAAATTTCCTTTTTTGGTCTTGTGTAATATTGGCGACGAATAGGAGTAGGGTTACACAATTCAAATGACTTATTTATATGGTTAATCTAAACATAACGCCATAACGCCCACGTGATTGCAGTGTTTTTTAATATATAGAAGATTAATTTGATTTTGTGTAACCTAAATTTTTTTAGAAAATTCAATAATTCCTACCAAAGTTAAATGTATAATTCTGGCTGAATTACATATTTAATTTTAGCATTTTGGCTGAAATTTCAGAATTTTGAATTTGACTGGAATTACAAATTATAGTTTTAGAATTTCACAGGTTGAAAAGTGAAAAATTAGGCATCAATTAATCACTGATCGATCACCAATTAGGTAATCGATTGATGAATAATTGTGACTAATTGGTATTTTCGCCAAATAATGTTACCATTTACCAATCAGGTAGTTTGCTAACTTTTGATCCAGTAAATTGCATTGAATAGTAAGAAGAAAAAACTAAACCAATAAGATAATAGAACAACATGTACTGAACATTTCTATTGGATTATTTTATAGAATTTAATAAGAATTTTAATTAATATTATGGGTTAAAATTGAATAATTTTATTAAGTAGCAATAATAAAAATATAAAATTTCAGATTAGTTTTTATGTAATTTTTATGGATTTTACAAAAATTCCATAGAAATTTACAAGAATTCTATGTAATATGTTTAAAAAAAAATTTTACCGCTCATGCAGTAATTAATATTTTAAAAGTACTTTAAAAAATAGGTTATACAATATAAATAAATAAAATTTCAAATTTTGAACTATTGTTCATAATTGTTGTTTATAGATGACTACTATCATATAATATTAAAAAATTGCTAAAAAAAATAATGTAAATTTCAATAACTTTTTACTATAATATTTTGCAATTTTTTCAATCATATTTTTTTAAACTTAAATTCATATTAAAAATCAAAATAATATACAATAAATTTTTATGCTAAATTTTTATATTAGAAATAAAAATATATAGAATATATATTAAAGATTTTAACATTTAAAAAGATATTAAAGATAATGTATATAATTTTTTTTTATTTTATTTGTTTAATCATTCAATAATTTTTTTTTTTTTTAATACTTTTTAGAGTACTTTCTAAATGCTAAAGTGAACCAGATAACAAATCCTCTAACCACCTTATGGTAGTTGACCAAGGAACACATCAGGGCACAGTATGAAGCATTTAACTCACTCTATAAGCAAAGGTAGAATAACTATCCTCCCATACTCCCATATAACCATACTAGGTTGGATGCATCCTAGTCATTTTAACTAAACATTTCAGCACAGTACATTAAGTACAGTAAGAGTCCAAACTATAAAGCAAACTTCGTTTTTATAGTTCAGAGACAATCAGCCTTTAATCATTCAATAATAAAATCTAATAATATTATATAAATATCTTTTGGTTAAAATGTAATAGAAATAGCTTATTTCTCTAAAGTAAATATAAATATTATATTTTATTATATAAGTAATAGTTATACAAATAATTTATAATATATTATTTATTACATTATATATACTTTAATAAGAATCAAAAAACATTTATTTTATTATATATATCTATTTATATGTATTATAATAAAGTAAAGTACTTAATTATTTATATAATTGAACACAAACTACTTGCATAAAGTATAATAACCAATATACTATATAAATTTTTTATTATAAAAAGTTATAACTTTTTTTTGTTAAAGTACTATTATTTTTTACCATCTTTTAAATTCATTTACTTATATTTCAAGTTTTTTTTTATAATATTTACTAATTTCTTTTAAAGCTATAAATTAAAAAAGAAAATCTCAGATATACTTGTATTACTTGCACTACATTATATTAATGCAATAGGTTTTAGTGGTAATAAAGAAATTATTAATAAATAAGTAGTAAAGTCATTATGTAATTTATCCTTTTTTTATATTTCTTTTGTATAGTATTTTTTACTATTAATTTTATAGCTAATTGTATAATTATTATATAAATATAATATTAATATCAATTTATTCTTTTTTGAATGTAAAAAAAATTGGATTATAGTTCCAGTTAAAGATGATTTATTTTAGTTTTTTCTTATTATAATATGTATTATTCATATTGTTAGATATGATTTTTCCTTAAAATAATAGATTGAAGAATTTCTTTTCTTTTTATATATTTATTTGAAATAGCATCTCTATAACTCTATTAATACACCTTTTCAAGTTATTATTTGTATAGTAAAATATATCTTTTTTAAGAATGAATACTAAAGAGTTGTATATAATACAATATATATAATTTATTTTTATTTCAGAAGGAAGAAACCTTTCAATATTATAAAATCTTGCATATACCCTATAAAAATTTTTCAGAAAAATAATCACATGTCTGAATTTCTTTAAAATAAAATCTAGAAAAATGATTATTTATTGAAGATTTTTTTGGAATTTTTTTATAGGGATATTTGAATAATATATTTTTAAAAAAAATTTCTAGGTATTCTTCAAGTATTTTTCTAAATAAATCACAAATATAAAAGCATCATATTTTTGATGTTTTATTATCATGTTTCTTTTTTAAAGAGAACAATACTTTTATATGTTTTATTATAATTAGATAAATAAAGCTTAAAGTAGGCTATATTATATAAATTCATCTTTATAAGAGTTTAAGTAATAAAATAATAATTTGCAGTTTTATATTATTATTAGTGAATTATAACAGTTTGTAATAAGTATATTATAATAAAATATTAGATTTATATATGGGAATTAATTATATTGGTTTGTAGTTTCTCAAATCATGGAATAATCGGCTAATCAGATTTTATATAACATCTAAGCCAATTCTAAGTCACTGATTAATCAATATATTAACCAGATTGATTAATCATTTTCATCTTGAAACCTACCTTTTCAAAATATCTTCCTTTTCAAGTTTGAATTCACAGTAGTAACTGATAATTTAGTTTATAACTATCCCAGACTAGAGCTCCTAATGAGTCGAGTTGAGTCGAGTCACAAGTCAAAAACCTTAATTTTAAAGTACTTTTTATTAAGTTAGAATATAATTAAACGAAAATTTACAATTATGTGAGTCAAAAATGCGAGTTTATGCAAGTCATTTTTGGAGCTCTATTCCAGACTTCCAGAGTTTTCTTTGAAAGAAAAAAAGTAAGTATGACTTATGCATGTTCTTTAAGGTCTGCTCACTTTTGATCTGTATAGTTTTCAAGTTTGCCATTTTGAATTGGAAATAACGTTTTAATGGAAGAGTATCATAACACCTTTGTTTATTGCAATAAGTTGACTGGATATAAATTTTATTGGAAAAACAAAAATATATATACAGTCAGACCTCTATATAATCACACTCTATATAGTCATATGACTCATATCATATAAAATTTCTCTATATAATCACACCTTTGGGAAGTACTAATATATATAATTATTATATAAAAAAAACCTTTGTATAATCACAGCATATCAAAAGCTTCTATATAGTCACCGATTTTTGCAGAACTGATTAGGTGACTATATAGAGATCTGACTGTATTATAGAAATGTTCTATACAGATAGATCGTCAAGCTGTTATGTCAAAATTAATGGATTACTTTAAGGTTCCAAATAATGGTGTAATATGTATTAATTCACCATGATGCAGTTCAACTACACTAACTTTTGTATCTTTACACTATTGGTATTAGCATCTGCAGTAAAATTTGTTTTATTTCTGTGATCAGTAGAATTAAACTTGTAATTTCACTATAATCAGGCTTAATGAGAGGTACTACGCCCAACCACTATTCTGAATTTAAAGTTCCAAATGAATCAGATCAGGGATCGATGCTTAATTGAATAAACCTGACCTAAAAGAAATTTTTCAAGGTCAGGTACGGTGTGGAGGTTATATCAGATTATCTGTTTGACTTGACCTGAATTGAAACCTGAAAATTTTCAGGATTTTTATTAAAATATCAAAAAAAAATAATGCAAAACATTTTTTTGAAAATATTGCGATCCACTTTTTTTATATTAAAATCGTATGAAAAGGTGAATCGCAATACCACAACTATATAAAATCAATATAAAAAAAGTGAATTCTGATACCACAACTCACTTTTATTATATAAAATCAATATAAAAAAGTGAATTTTAATACCGCAACTTACTTTTATTATATAAAACCAATATAAAAAGTGAATTATAATACCATCACTTATATTATATAAAATTATAGTTTCAGGTCAACAGGTCATTCAGGTTATATTGATGTTACAACCTGAACTGATGCTAAATTGCAATTGCTAAACCTGACCTGATAAATTCAGGTCAACCTGTCAGATTACCTGAATTTGGTCAACCTGTTCAGAACTCTAACTGTCTGATAAAAGTTCTTTATCAACTATATAAGAGGTTTCCTTTTAATATATTTGATCTTTAACTTGTAATATCAATTCACATTTTTTTTCTATAGTTTACTATAATTTGGCTCACTGGAAAAAAATGGTGGTATATATCACAGTATATCCTACTTCTGCTTATGTTCTAAGACCTGGTATTCCACACTCTGGTCCTCCACCCAGTGATACATACAAATGTTATTTTAGTTTTTTTAGTTTATGTATTATTTGTTTAAGTTACTTTTCTAATACTCTTATGTAGAGTTTATCTCATATAAGAATCATTGTTGAGATAGCTAAATTTTAAAGCCTTACTGACTTGAATATAAGATGTGAAAAGTGGATGCAACAACAATGTGTTTGAGATATACTTGGCATCAAACTTGATGCTATTAGGAGCCATCAAGAAATGGATCATTAGTCAATATTGATATATCTAGTTTGTTATTTTTTTTTTTATAGTTTTATCTCTATAAGTTTTTTTTAATATTAGACTACGTTATAGATATGCTAAAATATGTCATCAATAGCACCAGGAGGATATGGTGTACTACTAGGATTTACAGCATCAATGAATCCAAATTTACCAAGAATATTTTTCAAAACTGTAAATAAGATTTATCTACTGTTAATATTTTTTTTATAGTCAATTATAACTTTGGCTATATTATAGTGAGATTTTAGCACTTTACTATATGGTACTACTAATGCTACTGCTTGCACTGATCTGAACCTTCCTGCTTATCAAATGACAATTCCAATTGAAGATGTTTTTTGGAACTTTCCAATAGTTTTGGATTCCACTACAAATACCAATGTCCCAAATAAAACTGATTACACCATAACAGTTCCTGATGCAATCACAGTTCCCAATTTTATCATTGACTTATTTGTAATCCAGCAAATAGTTATAGAATGTCAAAGAGTGTAATTTAGTATAATAATAATTTATCTTGCTTGTATCATGAATAACAAAAAGTAACTTAGGAAACTAATGCAAGTTAATTCGAAATTTTTTTTTTTTATAAAAATACAAATATTTTATTAATATTTAATCTAATATAAAAAATTAAAGTCTAATGAGATTTATTTTCAGTATTAATTACTATTAAAAATTTTAGGTTTATTATTTAGAAAATTATTAATCAAAGAATAATAAGTAAATATAAATATATATATACATTTTAAACAAAATTAATTTTTTTAAACTAATATTTATTAAATATACTATTTTACATTTTTAATATTTTCAAGTAATTTTATAATGAGTAAATTTATTCATCGCCTCGTCTCTGGACAAAATTACGTAATGCCGGGCAAAATTAATACAAGTGACATTTAAAGTGGGGTGTGAAAAATAGATTTTTTACAACAAAGTTCTCAGAAATATATATAAAAAATGAAAAAGGGAGGTATGTGACACGGGTGACAAGAGTAGTGTTAACATCGCGCAATTTCTTAATTTCTTTTATAAGGAAATTAATATAATTTCAGAAAAACGTGTGAAAATACATATATAGGTAGAGGATTTACATCAAATCATGGTAAATGCTGAAAACCAATTATTATTTGCTGAAAACATATATTATGAATCTACAAATATCGTAAGTTTATGTTGTCATCTAATAATTGTAAAAGGATTAGAATCGAAAATCAAATAGTGGGGTATTTTATATGAATCTACAAATATTGTAAGTTTTTGTAATATTATTTGACATCTAATAATTGTTAATAATTGTAAAAGGATTAGGATCGAAAATCGAATATATATTATATGAGTCTACAAATATCGTAAGTTTTTGTAATATTACTTGGCATCTAAAAGGATTAGAATCGAAAATCAAATATATATTATATATCGTAAGTATTACTTGGCATCCAAAAGGATTAAAAATCGACAAATCAAATGGTGATACACATGTATTATACATTCATATAAAATTT
The DNA here is from genome assembly GCF_026210795.1 of Rhizophagus irregularis. Taxonomy (NCBI): domain Eukaryota; kingdom Fungi; phylum Glomeromycota; class Glomeromycetes; order Glomerales; family Glomeraceae; genus Rhizophagus; species Rhizophagus irregularis. Next base: position 4,771,158 of record NC_089441.1, on the reverse strand, counting down.
AATTTTAAAATTACTTGATAATGTATAGTATTCATTAGAATTTTCCATTCAAACATTGACAAAGAATCGAAGCGTCTATAATTATTAATCGTATATGTAAGTCAAAGTACATAAGAATGGATAGCACGATTCCTTCGCTTTTTTTGCACCGGAACAATGAATAAAAGTAATTTATTTGTTTATTAATAAATGCATATAAATACATATATATATAAAGAATTATGACAAATTAATCAAGAGGTAAAATTACTATTAATTTAAATAAATTAAATCCAAAAATGCATGACCAACTTCAATTTAAAAGAATCATTTATCAATGAATTTTTTTATTAATAGGATTGTAACGAGTAAAAGTTATATTTTTAACAAATGTTGTAAAACAAAACATCCAATTAATTTAATTAATTTTGTACGAAAAACACGCACACGAATTAAATTCAAGTCACGTGATAGACCAAAAGTTCAAAAAAAATAAACCAATGTGTATAAAAACAATAGTTTGGATTTCATTTTGTGGTTAAAAGTAGAAAATAAATTTGAAGTAAAACGTAAAAAAGTTCAATTGACATTAAACATATAATGATACAATTTATACAAAAGACAAGGGAGAACTTTTTGAACAAAGAAATTCATTTAAATTAAACAAAGGAAGTAAAACATGAGACATTGAGACATGATATTTAATGTCATAATACATTGCACTGTTAAAAATTTTCCGGGGACCGACAATTAATAATGTAAGTAGTGCATAAGATAAATATGTAAAGAATGGAGAAGGCTTAGCTTAGAGACAAAAACTGTCAAAAACAACGAAATTCTTTATACGATTAAAACTAACCAATTAAATATTAAGGCGCAGCGAGAAACAAAGAGTAATTAATATAAAACTTTCTTTGTTAAAAATAATATGGAAATTATTAAAATTATAGAAATTTAATGTATAACAAAATAAAACAATACGATTACAATACGATACATACAAGGAAATATGATATAAAATACGATAATATAATTAATATATATTGATCCATCTACGTCATCATCTCTTTGTTTAAAAAAAAAAACCAAGATTAAAAACCAGAATAATTGATGTACGGTTATCAGTCGTCAGATCTCAAAATATTACGATACAATCATTTACGCCTTAATATAATAAAATTTACACATTTATTCACTTTATTTAGTTTACATAAATATGAAAAATTTTACGAGATCAAAAAGAAGAGAAAAAAAAACAAATATATTTAATTTTTTTTTTTTTGCCACAATTTAAAATTTGCGCCATTTTTACATTTAATGATTTTCATCAAAACGAATCGAATGAAGGTAAATCAACCCTTCACAACCAAACTTATAAAAGCAATGTAATACAAAAGAAAGTACTCACCTTTTTTTAGTCCAATTAGGATTAGTGACACTTGTATTACTTGAATTACTTAATGTACTTAGCAGACCCTTTACCCGCTTACGGGTTACACACTTGATACACAAAAATGATCCGAATAATATTCTTGAAATGTTTTCGGAATTTCTTTTCTTTTTATGGGACAATTAAAGTCAACCTTAAAAAGAAGAAAAGATTTTAATATTTGGGAAATTTTTTTAACCAAAATCCGATGAATGGTAAAAAATTTTAAAATGGGTTACACCAATGCGTTTGTAAAATTAACAATGAAGATCCATTCCGACAATGGAAGACAACATATATTATATTTATGTTGTAATCAACGTGGAAGAAATTTTTATTACTCTTTTAGTTCTATTAAAAAATATGAATTTGATTGATTGTTAATTAAAAAAATTACAACATTCAAAACATTTATAATTGGTATTAATTCTTTTTTGTTAAACAGTATGAATTGACAAGTTTAATTAAAGGAATTTAAACAAATTTGTGATAATAATAATAATAAAATGTATTATTATATATTTATTATATATTTATATGTTTATTATATATACTTATTATATATTTATTATATATATATATATAAATATTTAATTATTTTAATATATCGCATCCTTATGACTCTCACAAAGTTATATTTGTTTATACAACATCTTTCCTTTATTAGTAATAGATTTTTAAATACTTTACTTTAAAAATTTGAAGTTGAATTATTAAAATAAACTTGTAACGGGATCGGCATTTTTAACATTTTAATTTGCATTTGACTTTTTTTTCATCATCAAATTTAAACAATGCATGCTTTCCATATTCGGGTAACAGTAATTTAAAACAAGGAATGATTTGTTGGATATTTTTAACCGTTTAGTTTAAATTCGATCATTACAAAGAAATATTATAAAATGTATATTAACTCTTTATTTCCCTTTTTTTTTTTCTTTTGATGAATTAAAATTTTTTTCTATGCGCTCTAAAAATTTTAATTTATATATTTCATATATATATTTTTAATGTCTTTGTTATATATATTATATATATTACATATATATATACATTAATCAACTTTATTTATTGCTTTTTTGAGAATTGAAATAAAAAAAAAAAAGGAAGTTTCTTAAATTATAGATTAGCCATAATTAATTTTAGTGTTTCGAATTTTTTTTACGCTTATTTAGCCTTCTGTTGTTCATTCATTTCATTTTTTTCTCTCTTATCTTCATTCTTTTCAGAAGAAAAAGTAAAAAGGTTATTTTTTTTGGACAGTCGTTGATTCGACTGGTTCAAGAAAAAATTTAAATTTTAAATTATCACGATTCTTTACTATTAATTTATTTCCTATTTCCTTGGTTCTCCGACATTTCTCATTATTTTATATTCCCCCCTTTTTATAAAACCTTTTTTTTCTTTTTTTTTCTTTTAAAACCTTTTTTTTTAATCAAAAAGAAAAAAATACTACAGTATTTTTAAAAAGTTATCTAATAATAATAATAATTTAATAATACATTATATAATTTCTTCTTCTTAAAGGCCGGGCGCTTAGAAAAAAAAGATAACTTTATACAACTCCTACTCCTACTCAACATTATCATTCAACAATAACTTTGTCGGGGATTCCAATTATAATCTTTCATTTTTAAAATCCTTTTTTTAACGACATCTTTTAACGAACAACTCCACTATACTCTACTCTCATAATATATATATGATATAAAAGATGGGTGATTTGATGTTCACTATTTCGACAGGGTTGGCTGTAATACTTTGTATTATACCAGGAATCTTTCATTTACAAACTAGAAATTATGGTGCTATATTTATGACTATGTGGGTCTTGATTGCAAATTTTATAACTTTCGTGAATTCAATTTTATGGCCTGATTATGAAATTTTGGAAGATAAGGCGGAAATTTGGTGTTTGGTTTTTGCTTCCCCTTTTTATCTTGCTGCAGGTTTTGGTCTCTTGGGTTCTGCTACTTGTACTATTTATACTATGTACTCTTATGTTGCTTCCCCCATTATTTTGACTGTACAAGTTAAAAAACGTCAGGCTTTAATAGCTTTTGTAATTACTGTGGTAATCCCTTTTATTCTCACTGGTTTAAGTTATATAGTTCAAACTGCTAAATATAGTATACGTCCTATTCTTGGATGTGCTAATGTACATCAACAAAATTGGTTCTTCTTCGTCGTGGATAATATGTGGCCTCCAATAATAGCTATAGTTGGATGTTATTATGCTGGTATGTATTGATTGTGTCAGCTATTAATGTTGTATATATATATACAGTATATATTCGTTCGTGTATTAATCATAATCCCTTTTTTTTTTTTCAAAGGTTTAACATCTTACGCTATTATCAAAAAACGTATCGAAATTAAATCCCTTTTGGCTTATAATGAATCTGGGATAAATACTTCTTATTATTATCGCTTGGTCCTTTTCTGTGTAACTTACCTCATATTTGCTTTACCTGCCGCTCTTCTTAATACCTTCTCAAATCTTTTGGAAGGTTTCGTCCCTTTTGATATGAGTGAGAGAAATTGGCACTCCATTACTAGATTCCCGGGTGAAAATCATGGTGTAACTTTTGTTGATTATGCAAAACCTCTTTCCGGTTTTATTTTATTCATTTTCTTTGGAACTGGTCAAGAAGCTGTCTTAACTTATAAAAGATGGCTTGTTGCTGCAAAATTGGATAAAATTTTCTGTTGCTTATTTCCTTCAAATAATGATGATCAATCAAGAAATAATTCTAATATTAATGGTAATGTTGGAACTCTTAGATCTTTTCAAGGTCAATTAAGTTTTGGAAAACATTCTGTACCAAGAACTCCAAGAACTCCTAGAACTCCAAGATCTCCAAGATCTCGTCAATCTATTTCAGATGATTCTCCAAAAATAATTACTCCTCCACCAAGAGCTATGATTGATAAAGAAAAGAAATCTGGAATGAAAAATATTTTATATTTGACAGGTCATCGTACTCCAAGTGAACAAGCTGCTTTTGATCTCACTTCTGGTTTAAGAATGAATATTGATGGTATAGATACTCGAACTGTTATAAATGAAGTTGATGAAGATTTACATGAAAGACCTGCTCCTGCTTATCATCATCGAGGAATTCAAGAAACTTTAGAAATTGATGTTGATAATGATGATTTCGGAGTAAATCGTTATGTTGAGGATGATATCAATGATGATTTTGATACAAACCGTTATATTGAGGATGATGATGATTTTGGAACAAATCGTTACGTTGAAGGAGATGATGATTTGGCCTTAGAATATTCCACACCATTACCATCACAGCCCCAAATGAGTTTTGGTGGTGGTAGTGTCAGTCATATTAATCATTTGTTAGCCGTTTATGATGAAACCGTTCCATCCATTAATGTTACTCCTTCCTCACCATTACCACATCAACAAACATATGCTATGGTAAGAGTACATCCCACAGACACGTTCGTAGCAAATGGTATAGATGACGTTATAGAGGAATATAGTCCCAGTAGAAATACTGGAAATCAAAGTCAAAGGAGTTCTTATTCAGAAACCGGAATTGCCCTATAACAAATAAGAAATAAAAAAAAAAAGAAAAAAAGAAAAAAAAATAATTTCAACTTTTGCATTATCACACATTTACACATTTATATATATAATACACACTTAAACTATTATCCTTTTTTTTTCATTCATTAACAATTGCATTATACATTTTACATTACATTTTGCATTTTTTTTTCATTTGTACATAAAAAGTTTTATGTAGGTTTTTTCTTTTTCGCCATAATTTCTTTTTACTTTTCCTTTATAGTGAATTATTTCTGTGAATAATAATTTTATGGCAAAAAAAAAAAATCCTTTTTTTTTAAAAAAATAGAAGATACCGTTTATACATATTTTACATATATAGCCTTGTACCTTAGATATTTACTTAATATATACTATATAACCCTGAAGAAATAAATGCTTTTTTTTCTTGTCCTGTTGTGGAGTTTTTTTTTAAAAAAGTAACTTATATTTATTTCTTCTTATTAACGTTAATCTTTTTTTTATTGTAATTACAGAATTAACAATAATAATAATAAAAAAAAATTTAAAAGTCTTTTTTTTTCTAAAAAAAAAAACATATATATAATATACAGTATATACATTTTTTATGATAATTTGGTTAAATTGCCATAGTCCCATAGTCCGCAAAGATTTATCCATTTATCACAAGGTTTTATACAATATCGGTCAAGTTTAATGTTCCAATCAAGCAAACTTTACTTAAATCTAACTAGACCGCCTAAATATTCTTTACCATCTTTACAGTAATACGAATAAACTATAAAATTTGATAAAAAATTTAAAGAAATCCAAAATTTAGTATATTAACTAAGAGGTAAATTAGCAAATAGGTAAATAGTAAAGATTAAAGAAACTGGGTAGTTTAAATATCAAAACATATGGATTAGAACTTGGCAAGCATATTTTTTTCATCTTTTTAAAATCCTGCTTCTCCATCATTTTTACATTTATTTTTATTTAGCCAGCCGACCTTTTACTATAAAATTGCTAGGCGATTTTGACGGTGTCACGTGATTTTCAATAATATATTTGCAATGTATTCAGGCGTCCTCGGACGAAAGAAAAATACGGATGATAGATCAGTTGGAACCTCTTTTTATGGGCGGTTACGCCTAGAATAGTTGGTAAATATCAGACGGGACAACTCCTTTTGGGGGTCGGATCAATTTGTATCGTGTAGTTTAGTATTGTTTTTGTAATTCATACTTCTACCTTTTACTTGTAATCCCGGTTTCTGTCTTCATGATAAAAATAAAAATAAAAAATATATTGTATGTAAGAATCATAATTGAATGGCTCAAATTAGTTTATTTCTATACTTTAGTTCTAACAAATTTTTAATATAAAGTATGAACTGACTTAATTTTGGATCAAACTAACTATACAATCCAGTTCATTTAATTTAAACCAGCTCAAATTCATTTATTTTAATAGTAATAATTTAGAACTGAAATAGACCAGCCGGATACATTAATATATTAATATATTAATGTGTCCGGCTTAGTCAAGACTAATATGTACCGGGACGTTATAGTTTATTGGTACATATTAGTCAACTAGACTACTAGAGTATAATGTACCATATATAGACTAATATGTACCAGGATTTGATACTTCATAATTTTATTTTATGAAGTCACTCGGCTGGCACTATGCTGAAATTTCTGCCTGATCTTTGGAGCGCTTCCAGTGATTGGATTCGTGCGGTTTTAGACTTGTTTGGAAGCTCGTGACCTGGCCTATATGTATGCCAAATTTGGAATCGATTGCCTGGATGGCGAGATATTGCGTCCCAGACTCCCAGCTGTCCAAAATTTCATAATTTACTGCGCCTTGTATTCTGGCCGAAACATTTCCACACTTGCCCGCTCCTTTCTAGATTCTGGGCCTGGGCATAGTGCTGGCCGAAATTAACTGCGTATTACCATGAAGTGCCAAATTGGCAATTCTGCTATTTATAACCTATAGTTTGATTGCTAAGTTAAGGCATGAAGTGCCAATTTTGCAATCTATTATTTATAATAATCAATTTACTATGATCTGTATATTACAGGTTATATACTCCCCTATGTATAGTATCCTCCTTTTTTATATGAAAAAAGTTACTTTTCTATCAATTTTATTATTTAGAAAATCAAATCTTATTCAGAAATTAGATATAAGTAATTTTCTAATTATTATACAAGTTTTTGAAATAATACATATAGCTATAATAAAAATTTGAATTATAAATGTAATAATACAAAATCAACTTCCTGAAATTTGTATCATATTTGAGATATTATGACCTGTAATATATGGTATTTGATTACTAAGATAAAATACAATATGTTAAATTAGTAATCTATTTAAACATAATTTTCTTTTATTTTTCCTATATATAATTCTACTTGAGTGAATCATTTCTTTTCCTTTTTATACTTTCTGCATCTTTTTTTATATAGTTTTTATTTAAGCTTTTCTATTTTAATATTTGGAATAGTAATATCTGACTAAACTTTTTTTACCAAAAATTTTCAGTTTCGTCACCAACTAGTTTTGGTTTCATCATTGACTAAACTATATAGTAATAATTTTTAAGTTTAAATTTTAATTATATAAAATTATAGTTTTATTATAAAAATATATGAAATTATATTATACATATGAGTCTTGCTAACTTGCCTCCCAGGTTAAATCATCCAAGTTAAATCACTCCCTCTTTTATAAAATTAGTTTTACAATCTAATATTTTATTAAAAATCTGCCCAGGTTAAATCACCCAAGTTAAATCACTATCCTCCCCTATAAATTTAAATTTTCTTATGTATAAACACCTGTTTACTCCTACTAACTATTATAATAAGTGGGTGTGAAGGTTTTACTGAAAACTTTGACCTTTCTCTCATGATCAAGAGAAAGCTGACCGTTATCAACTAACCTATTTTCTTGCTGATAATAAAATGTTACTGTAACCATTATTGATCAGTATGATCATTAATATATCAGATCCAGTTGATCTGATAATCATATCTACATCTTTATTTGACAAAAGAACTTGTACTAAAACTACAAGAAAAAAGAGAAGAAAGTAAAGGAATAATTAGAACGTCCTGTCTAAACACAAAGTTGCCACTTTTTTCGCTAACAACACCTGAGATTTTGCCCTCACCCTCAGTCTTAATGTCTTTATCTACTAACTCTCCACCCATGGTTTTCACTGCTTCTACCAATTCTTCATGCCTTTAACAAAAGAGATTGAGCTACAGTATTCCATTCTGCAGTTTACCTGTGGCTTCCGGCCAGTTGAAATCTTTTGGAACAAAAAGAGAAAAGTTCTAGGTAGTAGTCAATGATATTCCGGATGACAAATCTTTCTTTCTCAATGGCTTCTCTAATTCATTTATTAAAGAGGTAGAACTTCAATCAAGAACACGGATGGGAGTAGAAAACAGATTGGTTATTTGCAACTTGTGATGCAGTTTCTTACCGAATTTAATAACCCTTAGTTATAAAATGACTGTTAATGCTATTATTCCACTCCATCCTTTAGACCTAAAAATTATTTGCTGCCAGAATTAATGCCACACCTCTTTTTAGGTTCTGTATCAATAATCATAATGAAAATAAGAAGAATTTCCAAAAAATTCCTCAGAGATTCAAATTTATTGTAAATGGTCTAAGAGATATACTGTAAGGGAATAATGATGCATTAGTGAAATTAGTTAGAACGTATAATTATTTGACTGTTTGGATGTAATGGGTAATTGATATTTGATTGTAGTTAATTAAGTTTAGGTATTTGTATTTTAGATGTTTCATTTCTTTACTTTTGAATTATTGGCAAACCTGGCATCTTAGTTTTAACGAGTAGGAGTGGTTTTAATTTGTAATAGTTTACTCTGTACACTATTTTTACAATTTTAATAAAACGCATTTGTACATAATATGCGTTTCTTAAAAAAAAAATTTTGATCACAATTGTACAACAACTAACAAAAGATACTTATTTCAAAAAAAATGATTTTATTTTTGCTAACTTTTAACTTTACTACATATATTTATATTCCTGAGCATCGTGAAGTATAATAACCAGTTTTTTTACATTTTTGATAATGTTTTACATGTTTTTGATTGCTAAAATCTTGAATCATTAGTCCAGATTATTGATCATTTACATTTGTGATATCTTTAATAGTTTTTTTTCTTTTTCGTGAAGTTTTACCTCCTGATTTATACCTATTAGGTTGTTATCCTTTATGCTTAACTTGTATTGGATCTTTAACAATACTATCAATATTTTCCTGATTATTTGATAGTTCTTCTTTCGTTTCTTCAATAAAACTTTCAGGTTGACTAATGAGTTCATTAAGTTTATCTGCTTGTATAGTATAATCAAGTATCTTTTTAGCATAGTCTATATTGAACCTGAATTTCTGTTTAAGGCCTTGCAATTGTTTAATATTAGGCATTTGCCTAACTTTCTCAAAATGTTGAAATGATAATTAAGACAAAAAAAAATCTGTTTCATTGTTTTTAATTTGATAAACTAGTACTAAATAATGTTCTTGTTGACTCATTTGATATTTCTTGTTATTATACCAACATTGTAGAATAAGCATAATATGGAATTGAGTATTAGATGAATATGACATAACTTAGAAAAAATATCTGCATACAATCTCACAATTGATGAGTTAAAGACATATACATAAATGTGATCCATCATCAAGTATAATCACATATTGAGGTGCTGTTTGTTGGCCACGATGTCTATTTGCTTTCCATACTTCCTGAACATTATGTTGTATTATATTACCAAGTAATGAAGAAAGTAAAGACTGTGATTGATCATAATTGTCTTCTCTGGCAATATCTGTTTGATAAAAATCATCCATCAACTAAAAATAATAAAATGAGCAAATTTTTTTTTGTGTTTTTGATTATCAATCTTATCAAAATGTAAAAACCAAGTGTCTGTGTACATGATTACCATTAAAATTAAAATTTTTTACCTCTAATAAAAATAACCAATCATTATAATATCATAGCAGAGTGACTGTGCTATCTGATCACGCTGCTTTTGAAATATTTGTGACATAAGATATTCTTTTAATACTGTATCTAATCCCAGAAAATATTCTTCCATTATACTTGGTAAACCTCTAGTTGGAATTTTGTTCATATATTCAGTTAAATACTGCTTTTTTTAATTGTTTATCAAATATAGCTTGAACCTCTTCAACAACTTCACTTATTCTTGAAGTTTGGTTGAGTTTTTCTTTAATTATCTTATTAGATACTTCAGCATCACAGTTTGAAATGCTAAAAATCAGCAAAAAAAATAGCGTGAAAAGCAGTGGCTATTCTTGGCTATTCTTGGCTATTCTTGGCTGTTTTTGGCTATTTGCAAATTAACCTATACTATTTGTAAATAGTTTATATAAATTTGCGAATAGTTTATGCAATTCTAGCCATTTTTTTTGCCTGTTTTTGGTCATTTGACGTGTGCATGTTGAGAACTCTGAATACTTGCAGTAAAATTACAATTAATAGCATAACTGGTCTAACTAGTTTTGATCCAGGTAAATATTACTTCAGTTTCATCTTCTAAAAGGGCTGCTGCAACTATAAGATTTCTAAAATTATTATTAACAACTGTAAATAATAATAGTATCATGTCAAATTGATTAGTTCTTGATGTTGTATCGACTATAACAACATCATGATTAAGGTTGCTTGTCTAAACCTCTTCAAAATCTTACGATTAGTTTCATCAAAATTTTACTATAGATTTATTATAGTTTCGGCAGAGTTTTGGCAGTTTTGGCATTTATAATAAGTTTCGGCAGTTTCGCCATTCTCCAAAGTTTCGCCAGTTTTTTAATATAACTTTAATATAGTTTCAGCAGAATTTCACTTTTCAGCGAAACGCCATCTTGCCTAAACTCCTAGGTTTCGGCAAGCAACCTTAATCATGATTCATGATATCTTTCATAAGCAATAATCTGATCAGAGGACATCCAAAATAAAGAATTAAGTCTTCTTTCTTCAGGATCAACTCATGATTTTACTATTCATATTGGATTATTCTCTTTTTCTAAATATAACTTAGTAAGCATTTGACAAGCATCATTTTTATCTGGCACTATTTGTTTTTTAAATTTTCTGTATAGCATTACTTAAATCTTTTTTATTAATTGTCTTATCAGAGAAAAATGCTACAAGTAAATTATATTGATTTGACATTTTCATTTTTCCTTCAATTATCCAGAATTTGATTTTTTCAAGCATTTCATTGGTAAGTCTTTGAAATTTTGGTGCAGTTTTTATGATAAGAGGATTTAGTGAATGATTATGTTCACTAATAATACTATTAATTCGAACACCTTTAGCTGTTTTAGAAAAAGCCATATTAACGTACATAGCACATCCGATCATTTCTGAATTTCTATCTCTCCTATTTTCTTCTAAAATAGCCTTGTCTGAATCATATGTATATGCATGGGAACACTCAAAAGTTCTTTTTCTTATTGTAATATTGTCAATAAGATCTATTTCACATCTTCTCTTATGAAAGGAAAATCCTTGTTACTTTGCAAAATTTTTAAGATAAGTTTTAGCAATTTTCTATATTTCAAATGTCATTCCTTTCTTCAATTCTAATTTATCTTCTTCTACATAATCATCATCATTATATAAATCTTCATCTTCCAATATATCAATATCTTTTACATCCAATACATTTATATTTTCTACTTCTTCTATATTATCTGATCCTTTATTACCTGATTTTTTTCATCTTCTGGTTGAATATTTAATTTATAGCTATTGTTATTATTATACATTTTTAAGGAAAATAACTATTCAATATTATATGAACTAAAAAAGGAGTCTTGTAAAAAATTACTATAAGATAGTTCCATTATGTAAACAAGTAAATTTAGACATGAAAGTGATATTAGTAACGTAAGTAATGGTGGTGATGATTATATAATAGTTATATTTAAAAGCAAAATTTAAGGTAACTAAGTATTTAATCACGAAACTTATATATTTGCAAAGTATTAAAGTAAACTTTTATATTTGAACGTGAACAACTTTATTGACAAAATTGAATTTGATGTTTTGTGTGTGAAAAAAATACTTCATGTAAATATAAATATCACATCATAATGATATCATTTCGTTACATAATAAAATCACCAGATTAAATCATCAAGTTAAATCATCAGGTTAAATCACCCTGATTAAATCACTCTAAAATAATATATAAAAATTACCAGGTTAAATCACCCTAGTTAAATCACTCTAAAATAATATATAAAAATTATCAGGTTAAATCACTCTGGTTAAATCATCTCAGGTTAAAATTAGTCTTATACTAGTATACATATAATAGTTTTATAAATTCCTTTAAAAAATATTATATTTTAATATAAATTTATTATTTTTTTTTTTATAAGTAATTATTATAATTAAAAATCCATGGAAATCTATAAAAAATCTATAGAAATACTATGGAATATTGAATTTTGGCATTTCGTTCTTTAATTTTAAATGTCTAACTATTTCAGTTTAGTCAAATGACTAAATATATCAGTTTTGTCCAGGATCTCTAATTTGGAAGGTATGGTATTCCAGTTAAGCATTTTTATAAATCTATATTTTTCTATTTGATTAGATTATTGTAATATATTACTATTTTATTAATAAGTATATTTAAAATTAATTTTATTCTGATAGATTTATTATTTTTTATTCAAATTTCTGTGTAATTTTATACTAGTTTTTTATATATTATACTATCTATATTTACATAAAAAAATGCTTAATTTGAAGAAGCAAAGAAAGCAATAACTTTTTTTACAGACTTAACTAATCTTGATTATAAATTCAACTATAATAATTATATATACTTTTAATATTTGTTTGCAAATATCTCTAGTATCGAAAATATAATATTTTTAAATGTTTATCATTCTAAGAAGATTGTTTCTAAATATATTGTTTAAATAAATAATTTGTAAAAATAAAAATAATATTATTATTTTGGGTATTGCTAAATATTACCAGTGGTGATTATCATCACATATAAAATATTTTTTGAATTTTCAAAAATTTTTGACTGAATATTCTTCTAATTATAATATAAATATTATTACTATATGTAAATTTATGGGTAGAACATATTTTCCTTAGATTATAAAGACTATTGTTTAGATAGTTTTTGAGAAAAACAGGAAAGTTTGATTTTATAAGTAAAATACAATTTTTTGTTTTAAAAAAGGTTTTTTTAGTCAAATTTTCAAAATTTTAGTGTGATTAGTATCTACTCAGATTTGTTTTACACATTTATTATTTAAATTGAAATTTTTGAAAAAAAATTTATGGTGTGTTTTTTAACTCTAGCCAAAATTATAATTTTCAACTAGAATTAAATAGTATGGTGATGATCACCACTGGTGATATTTAGTAATGTCCTATTATAATTTATTTATAAAATTTTATAAATAATTAAAATATTACACTTCAGAAATGGTAAGAGATCTATTTCTATATTTGTAATGTTTATATTTTTATTGTATGAAATTTAAACTCCTAGTTGATTTACTTTATAAATAAAAAAAAAATACATTACCCGATAAAAGTAGCGGACCTACTATTTTTATCAATTACTCAAAATTGTACATAATAATAATACTTGAAATTTTAATATGTGATGATATAAATATTAAAAAACATACGTTCAAAATTTCATAGTTCTAGCCTTTATATAACCATATTAATTAAAGATAATTTAAAAGGAAATATTAATACCTATCATATATATGTTATATAATAGTAAATTAATAGTCTGTTACTGCCAGTTTATTTAGAATTGCATATAATAAAATACTTAAATTTTTATATTGTTTGAAAGCTCAGTTTAGGAGAATAAATATCATATGAATTTTTATATTTTTATTTTTCAAATTAACAATTATCTAAAAAATAAAATGTTATTCATAATTTTTATTTTTTTTTTAATTTATCGATCATCAGAAATTTTTAAATTTTTTTGAATTAATACAGCTGTATAAACGTTAAAAACATGAAAATTTGACTCTATGTTCTTTAAATTCTATATTATTACATGTTAAAATTTCAAGCATTGTTATTATATGTAATTTTAGTAATTAATGAAAATAAAGGGTCCATTACATTTGTTTAAGTAATATAACAGTCACCAAACTTCTTTTTTTTAATTATTATAGTTGTATAAAAGCTAGAAGCGTGAAATTTAAAATATATATTCTTCAGAATTTATGTTATCATATATAAAAAATTCAAGTATTATTAATATGTACAGTTTCGAGTAATTGAAAAAAATGTAAGGTCCGCTACTTTTGTCTGGGTAGTGTATAAATAATTAAACATATCTGCCAATTCGTGGAATTAGTCAAAATTAAGATTTTCATAAAGATTTGCATATTTTAACAAGAATTATGTTTCATAAGCTTAAATTATATGTGTTACATAATCAGATGATCTAAATCTATCAAAAAATAAAAAAAAAATTTTTTAACGTTTATTCAAAAATAACAATGGCAACTACTTTCTTTTTCAATCACTTTTCAATCACTTTTCAATCAGATTTTTGTTAGGTGACTTAGAAAAGTTTATAGGTATATATAGCAGGTTTTTTTTAATCAGTAAGTAAGAAAACAAATATTAATAATTTATATTAATAAGAAAAATCTTTTTTCATTTATTTTTAACCTTGGTTCCTTCTTTTTTTTTAGTAAAAATATATACAAAATAAAAATGTGAGTTATGATTTAGAGTTTTTGAAATGTTTTTTTTGTTTTTTACTATACTGATTTTATTCTACTTGTTAATTACTTTTTAAAATTGATTTTATTAATTTATTCAATTTAAAACAGAAATAGCAAATAAAACCTTGTTAAGTAAAGTAAAAAGAGCTCAGTAATACCTGTAAAGATAATCTTTTAGTAAGAATTATAATTTTAAAAATTTTTGTGTCAAAGTTTTATTCAATTAACAAGATTGTTAATATCTCAGCGTACATGCATGCTAAACACATATATTTATATTCATATGAAAGCCCAGAACCTACTCTACTTGAACAAAAAATGATCATTCAAATCAAATTACTAGATGTGAAGATATTAATGATCAAAGTCAAAAGTTAAAAATAAATATATTGAACGTAATTATTCAGCAACTTGTGATTCAATTCATGCAATATTTGGTTTATGGATAGCTCTTGATTACCTCTTTCTAATGAATATAAATTCATTTGTCTAGCATATATATATGTTAAGTTATTCAATATTTTGTCATAACAATTATATTTAAATTTTTTAATTTTAATGATATTATTAAAAAAAATCAAAAAATAATATAATTAAATCAATTTTATTTATGTCAGCTAATGTGAATTTATCATTTTCATGTAACTTGTATTTGCATTTACTTAATAAAGTTAGTTTTTTAAATATAAAAACTTAATTCCATAAATCAACCCATATGAATATTATATTTACTTTTAAAATTTTTTTTTTAAAAAAAAAATAGAAAAAACTCTTTTTAATAATTACATTGATCATTTTTTATGAAAATTTTTTCAGCTTTTTATTAAATACTTATTAAAAAAATGGCTTTTTTATTTACAAATACTTTATTTTTAAATGTTATAAACATCACAAAACTAATTAAATTACAGTTAAATAAAGTTTTTATACAATTTTTTAAAGTTTTATTTAAGATATATTAGAAGATTTCTGAATCCAAAATATTTTAAACTTTTTGAAATCTGTCTTAAATCAGTAGATTATAATTACTTTAAAAATATGCTACTACTTTATTAAAAAATACTTTATAAGAAATTTTAATAACATAGTTTTATTAAGTTTAATCTGGTTTATTATTGTATGTTTATACTTTATATTTATCTTTTTTTTTGAATAAATAGTAGTGATTTAAATTTCATCAAATTTAATTGCTTGGACTAAGTTATATAAACTGTAGTAAAATTCTAAATGATATAGGTTTAAATTTGCTTAATAAAATATAATTTCAGTTTATTCAAATTATTTGTAGACCAGTAAATTTAATTGTTAATTTACCAAAATTAACAGTTTTTTTTTTTTATTATCAATAAAAAAATAAATAATTAATATAAATTAAACTGTCAATTTTTATAATTTATAATTAAAAATATGTAGATTATAGATAAAAATAATAATTAATAAAAATAATAAATTAAATATAAATAATTATTAAAAAATAAAATATTGTGAAACTAATTGAACGGGGTTTGACCTGTATTTATGCTTAATTTTAGTCAGAATTATGCTTAATTTTGGCCGGAATTATACTTAATTTTGGCCAAAATATAAACCGGACTTTGAAACTTATATTTTTAAAAATATTATCTATAAAAGTTAAAAAAAAAGTTTTAAAAAAATACCAATTTGCTCAAATATAAAATATGACTTTGTAAAATTAATACAATTTGCTAAAACTCATAATTATAACTATTAATTAATTTTCAATCAATTTGCTCTATCTAAAATTATGAGTTTAACCTAATTTTAATTGAATTTGCTAAAACTCAAATGTGAGTTATATATGTAATGATTGGAGTCCTGTATAAGTAATGATTTTTCTATATATATTTTTTTATTTTTACATATAAAATTATTTTGTTTATTACTTTACAAATAAATATCTTTTGCATTTTAAAAATAAAATATTTCTAATTAGTACATTTTTAAAAATTATAATCAATTAGCTTTCAAATAAAAAAATTTTGATCAAATTTTATTGTAAACTTATAAATTTAAAAATCATTAATTTTACTATATATTAATTTATTGTAGAATTATGTATTTGCTAATAGGTAAATTTAAATTATTTTTTTAAGATATAGTTTCATATTATTATCAGGTTGAATAATAATCTGTTTATCATAAATTGTGACTGTATTATAATTCTAACTAATATTACTTAATTTAATATATTAATATTTTAAAAAATTAAACTGTGATAGTTTCACTTTATTAAATTTCTTTATATAAGTAAAAAATTCAAACTTTTATCTTAAATATTTATTTTCAATTTATTATTTATTTATTATAAAATATTACATTTGGTCTAATAGAACTACTATATTCAAGTCTTTTAATATTTTATTTATTTTAATTTTTATTTTTATTTTTATTTTTATCCAAATCAAAACTTATTAAAGTGCAAACCAAATTCAGGATTACTTATACTTATAAATTTTAAAATTTAAAGTTATATTAGTAAATTATATACTACACTATCTAGACAAAAGTAGAGGACCTTCCATTTTTATCAATTACTCGAAATTGTATATAATAACAATACTTGAAATTTTAATATGTGATAACGTAAATTCTAAAGAATATATATTTAAAATTTCATACTTCTAACTTTCACACAGCTATATTAATTAAAAAAGAAGCTTGGTAATTATTACATTACTTAGACAAAAATAGTGGATCCTCTATTTTTGTTAATTACTTAAAATTACATAAAATAATAATACTTGAAATTTTAATATGTAATAATATAGACTTTAAAAAACATAGAGTCAAATTTTCATGCTTTTAATTTTCATACAGCTATATTTATTAAAAAAATTAAAAATTCTTGATGATTGTCAAATTAAAAAAAAATGAATTATTTTTATTTTTTTAGATGTTAATTGTTAATTTAAAAGATAAATTATAAAAATTTATATATAATATTTATTCTCCAGAACTGTAACTTTCAAACAATATATAAATTAAAGTATTTTATTATGTAAAATTTTGAGAATGTGAAAATACAGTATTGCTGTTTTTAAAAATTAAATTTTCTCTCAATTTTTTATATAATTCATATAAAAACAAAAACTAGATAAAGAAATTTAATATATATATATTAATCAAAATTCTGTACTATTACATATTAAAATTTCTGTTATTAATATTATGCAAAATTCTAAATAAATAGGCAATAACAGACTATTTATTTAATTTTATAGATAATCATCAATATTTCCCTTTATAAGTTTCTTTAATTAATATAGTTGCATGAAGGTTAGAACTACGAAATTTAGAATATATGTTCCTTAGAGTCTATGTTATCACATATTAAAATTTCAAGTATCATTATTATGTATAATTTTGAGTAATTAACAAAAATAAAAGGTCTGCTACTTTTGTCTAGGTAGTGTATATACTTGTATTACTATATTATATATTATTATAATCATTTGTACTATTCTATTACATGATTTACTATTTAAGTATATACTTTAATTAGATATATATAAAGGTAAAAAATTGATCTTTCACTTATATAAAAAAAATAAATTGCATCTAACTTTAAGTTAAAAATACATTCTAACCAATTGCTATTAATTATAATTAAGTATTAGTATTACTAAATATTATAACTATTACATTATCTTATCATTATCTCCTAAAATTTACAGTTATAATGTAAATTCTTTTTTAAATAAGATAACTGCTCTCTTTGTAAAAAATAATGTTAAAAAAAAAAATTTTAAAAAAAATTTTTTTTTTACTTTAAAACTGCTTTAAGTTAATTTTTCATTTAATATAATTTAAAAATTACAACTTAAAGAAAAAAAACCAAAAATATAATTTAAAATTATTATAATTTTAACTAAAATTATTAATAATAATATATATTATGTAATTTTATTTATATTTTTTTTTAAATTTTATAACTTCAGTTTAAATTAATATAATAATAAAAAAAACTAATTTTTTTTATAAAAAAAATAGTAATAAATTATATATTATTAAATTTTTTTTGGTATATTTAATCATACATATTGGCAAGTAAAGTGCTTTTTAGCTTTTATATAGGTTGATGATTTTGTAATTGCTCCTTTGAGCATGTACTGTTCTCTTTGAGTATAATAATAATAAAAAAAAAAATTTGTGTAATTTAAAGTTGTTATTTACTAAGAGTTAGATTTTCCATTCTTGAAATCAATTACTTTAAATTTCTTATAATGATGATTTGATAGTTTCAGTCAACATGTCAAAATAGTTATCAAAAATAACAAGGGATATTAACCGAGTATGTGTATAAGAAATTTTGAAAACACGCAATTTTCGGGTCCTGATTTGATAACAAAGTTTTTTAAAAAGTTATTTTACACGTGTTTTAAATATAAGATCGAATATAGAAATCATTGACACGAACTAACGTTTAGTCTCGTAAAAAAAAACACGAAATTTTATACTGCGGAAATTTTCTGTGTTACTAACTGCGATCACTGGTTCAATAAAAGTGGCTTGTAGCAAATTTTTTTCTAGCTATAAACTTTTGAAATTATTCGCGATGGATAAGTTAATTTTGGATTTTAAAGCACAAGATACACCGTATAAAGAATTTGTACTTGCTTTTTCCTGGGCAGTTTATACATTTGAACAATATTTAAGGTATTTTTATCTTTTTATGATAGATCTGTTATTCACATATTTCGGTCCTTACTCTTTTTTTAATATTAAAGCGTTCGTCAGTATCGTAAACTTCGTGAACCACATCCACCAAAGTCCCTACAGGATATTGAAGAAGTTCGAGAGAAATTTCGAAAAACACAAGAATATGGTCTTGACAAAGCGAAATTTGAGTTTGTTTCGGCTTTGTTTGGACAGATTCAAAGCACGTGTATGATCGTGTTTGATATTCTTCCTTGGTTATGGAACCTTTCTGGAGAATGGTTGGCATACGCTGGATACGGGCCCGACCACGAGGTATTTTTTTAAATTCATTTTCAATTATCGATTATTACAGTTATTTCTATATCGTGGCAAGGATAATTTTTCTAATCATATTTATTCTTCGTAGATAACGCAATCATTGATTTTTACCGTAATATTAACACTTTTATCGTATCTTATATCACTCCCTCTAAGTCTTTATTTTACTTTTGTCATCGAAGAACGTCATGGCTTTAACAAAATGACTTTGGGGTTATTTTTCATGGACATGATTAAAGGATTTTTGATTGCCGGTGTTATAGGGCTTCCGATTTTATCTTTAGTTTTGCAAATTATCAAATGGAGTGGTGAAAATTTCTATTTTTACGTTTGGATATTTATGTAGGTCGAATCTTTATATTTACTATTTAAATATTAAGTTTAATAATTAAATTAAAAGTAATTTTTTTTTTTAGGATAATTTTTACTTTCATATTACTTACTATTTACCCAACACTTATTCAACCTTTGTTCAACAAAGTAACAGTACTTCCGGAGGGTGAACTCCGTGGACAAATTGAAGCGTTAGCTTCTCGTATTAATTTTCCACTTAAAAAATTATATGTAATAGATGGTAGCAAAAGATCAGGACATTCCAATGCCTATTTTTACGGATTTTTCAAAAATAAACGAATTGTTCTATATGATACTTTAATAGAACAAGCTAATAATGGGGAAATAGTGGCGATTGTCGGTAGGCTTTTATAACGTTTAATAGGCAGATTTTACTTAATTGTCCTTTTCACTTTTCATTTAATTGAATTATTAACAATTCTGTTATTTTTCACAGGTCATGAATTAGGTCATTGGTATCTGAATCATACCGTTAAAATTCTTATTATTTCCCAGATTCACAATTTCTTCCTTTTCTTTGTATTTTCTCAATTTATCAACAACACATCCCTTTATAGATCATTCGGGTTTGAAACACAACCAATATTGATTGGATTTATGTTGTTTCAATTTATTTATGCGCCCGTTGAGAATGTTGTTGCATTTTTGATGAATATTTTAAGTAGAAAACATGAATTCGAAGCCGGTAACTATTTTTCAAAGTTATTTTCATGATCGTACACTGTAAATTATTAACATATATATATCTTTTTTTTTTAGATGCGTACGCAAAAAAATTAGGCTATGGAGTACAACTTCGTTCGGGTCTAATCAAAATTCAGATAAAAAATTTGGGAAATCTAAATAATGACCCATGGTACTCGGCATATCATTTCTCACATCCACCTCTTCCGGAAAGATTAAGCGCAATAGAAAAAATTGATTAAAGACAACAATAATTTCATTTTCATTACTTTCATTTCATAATATTAAAGTCACGTTACTGTTATATTGTTTTTATTTTACATCTTTTTTTTATATTATAAACACCCTTTTGTGCTAGGAACGTCATTTGTTCCAGTCCTTTCAATTGCTTGTCGTAATGCTACGGCGAGAGCCTTAAAAGAGGATTCCGCCCTATAAATTAAATTATTATGTTAAGAAAAATTAATAAAAATAAGAAAAATTCAATATTATAGAGCGGCAGAACTTTTTGCTTACCTGTGGTGATCATTCTTTCCTTTTAACACATCAACGTGTAATGTAATTCCTGCAGATGTGGCGAAAGACGATAAAACATGAGGGATCATTTCAGTAGAAAGTTCACCGATTTTTTCTCGTTTTAATTCCAAATTAATATCTGCAAATGGTCTTCCCGAAATGTCAACAACGGCGCGTGACAAAGCCTACGGAACGCCAATAAACAAAAATGTACGACTTATGCAAAAAAGAAAAAAAAATGCATCTTGATGAAAAAAGGAATGGTTATTACCTCATCTAATGGAGCATAAGCATAACCAAATCTCTTTATACCTCTTGGTTCTCCTAAGGCTTGTTTGAAGGCAAGTCCTAAAGCAATCGCTGTATCTTCTGCAGAATGATGATCGTCGATATGTAAGTCACCTTTACATGTTAGTGACAGTGACCACCCAGAATGTTTTGCTAGAGCATGATACATCTATTCTCATAAAAAAAAAGAAACGATTTTTTTTTTTTGATACATTAACGCGTCATAAAATTTGTTAATTTAATTACATGATTTAAAAATCCTATGCCAGAATTGATATCGATTTCTTGATTTCCTGCTGAATCCAAACATAACTCTACATTAATGTCGGTTTCATTGGTTTTACGAGATAAAGTTGCTTTACGTACAAGCGACATGATGCTGAAAGAATTTTTTTTTTTTTTAACTAAATCACAAATAAATCGATTGGTTTGTACAGCCACTGTACAGCCCGTATTCCACCGTATTCCATAATTAGACAAGTGCAAGTTGAATAGATTATTGCGTATACTAAGTTCTAAAAATGTTAAACAGCATTGTTTATGACCTGATTGTTGATAATGCTTAAACCCAAAATCAGAAATTTGCAGTTAGAATTTATGTGTAACGTGATTTGAAAGATTTATTGCATATTGTTTGAACTAGCATTTTAATTCTGGCGTTATTGTTTGTATAGTAATACAAAGTACCTAACTGCGTTTTTGCCTGAAAGAAATCCGAGATATAACAAAAATATATAAATTTATAATAAAATATTTTCTACTTTCGTATTATTCGAAAAGTTGTACAAGAAAATTCTGGGGATGTAACAATTATTTTCATTATGTAAAAAAAGTGGTTAGCACGGTAAAAAAAAAGAATAAATAAACCAGTAAGTTTTTGCCGGTTAGAAGGCAAAATTTCTTGATTCTGGTCAATCATTGCCTTTTTATTTGAAATTACACAAAAGGTTGTGGTTGAATTTGTGTAATCTTGGTTTTTTTATAAACTTAATGACTTTCAAAGATTTTAAATTTTTAACGCTTTGTCGCGAGAAGAATAAAAAATACCTATTAATAATAATTTTTGCTCGTTTCTCGTAACAAAGATTTTATTTCAAAAAGTTTTCAAACAAAAAAAATTATTTTATTATCTTATTTATTCAGTTTATCAAATTCATTTTTGATAAACTATTTTAATAATTTTTTTGTTCAAAAAACAAAAACCTTTTGTAAATTTTTTTCATTTGATCACATCTCGTAAATATTTGTATAAAATTAATATTAACATAATGACAACACCAGCTCCAACTACTCCTCCAGTACAGCCAAAGAAGACTAAAAAGTCAAAAACAACTGGGCCAGTAGTATTATTACCCAAAGGCAAATTCCCAACGTCGGTTGGAGATTACGAATTATTAGATGAAGCCACTAGAGAAAAGAAAGAAGAAGTGGCACAAAAGACTGCAGAAGAGGAGGTAAATGAAAAAGAATTTTTTTTTTTTTAACTTTAACGAAATTAGTTTTTTTTTGAAAATAACACACTATTATCAAGATAACCAGTCGTATCACACACTATCTAAACAAATATTATTTATTTCTTAATTTTTGGTCATTTACACGAAACTTAATTTAGTTAGATTATAATTTTAGAATATTCGAATATTAGAATTGCAATTGTGTTATTTTTTTTCTTTAAAACTAATTTAAAAACTCGAATATTCAAATTTATTTTTTAAAAAAAATAGCCATCGAATTATGGATACTATCACACAATAATCATATCACATTATGAATAATCACCTTGTCACGTATTATATTTTTTTCAATAATAGGCAAAGAAAAAATGCCCAGATACGAATACAAAGCCTGATATTTTTCAATCTACAGGTTTTCTACAGGATGATAAAATTTACATTGTAAATTATCCAAATAATAAGAAGAAAGAGAGCGAGAAGAAAGATAGGGACATTAGCGATGCATTAAATGCCTTAAATGGTACAAGAAAGGAGGTGAGTTAAACCACTACACCTATTCCTAGATAATAAAATTTTTAATTCTTGAATATGTTACGATATTTTCTTTCCAGGGATCAACGCAAGATATGCCACAAGCGGCAATTGAAGCCCTCCAGCGAATGTTTGGAAAAGCCCCAGATCAGCAAAGGACCAGGGGTTCGAATTACGGAAAATTAGACCATGACTTCACATTCCCCCCAAGGGCGCATTCAACAGCGGGAAAATCAAAAGAAACAAAAGAAGAAACTGCGGACTCGTCCTCGAAAGTCAATGAAGATGCAAAAGAAGTTGACCTCGACGAGTTCGAGAAAAAAGAACGTGCACGTCGCCGAAAGAGCAATTTAAATGCTTTTGCACCAGAATTCACACCGTCTTTCATTTCTGGTAGCCCATTAACGGATGCAAGTAAATCTGATTCGGATCAGGCTGAGGACCGAAAGAAAAAGGGCAAAAAGGAGAAGGTATGCAATTCCACGTTAGTTTCTTACTTGTATCTTTTAATTGATAATTTTTTTTTATTATTGTTACGATTTTATTGTGTAGACAATAGATATAAATGGTGAGGTCGAGTCATCGTCCTATCATCAAAGAAAACTAAGGAAACATCCAGGCCAACAAATTGTAACATCCGATCTTGACTCTGCAACAGGTTCGTTCGGTTATCCAAATACTTATGAGCAACATCCATATTATGTTGCAGCACCGCCTACACCTTATCCGCCGGTTCCATACGCTGAAAATAATTCTTCTCCCCCTAACTGGGATGAATTCCAGAAAAGCTTGTCGATTGAGGTTGTTAATCGAGTTGAGGGAGAACTTCAAAAACATATTGAGAAGTTTGTTTCTGAAGTTAAAGCAACATTTGCCGAAACTAGACCTGAACATGTTGGTAGTAGTTCGTCGGTTTTGGATAAGAGGGAGGATGATGCAGATGAACGACGGGAAGGAGCTGGAAAAAAAAATGAAGAATCAAATCTCGAATGGATTCGAGAACAGCTTTTACACGAATTGCAACATCATCAACAAGATATTCGTTCTTCTCATAATGAGTTTGTGTTAAGACACGAAGAAATACAAACACGACATCTTGCACTTCAAGCAGAACTTAATAATGCTAAGGATGAAATGCAATCTGCAAGTACAGTTCAACAACAACATGCAGAGCTTCAAGTCATGCATCAAAACTTGCAAGCACGTCATATTGAACTTCAAAAAGAATTTAGCCAACTTGATGGATTAAAGACACGTATTCAAGAAATGCTAAATGAACATCGGAAGATACAAGATCGTCAACAACAACTCCATGATGAATTGAGTAATTCACAAACCTTACATCGTCGTATCATGGAAGTTGAATCTGAAAATTCACAGCATGTCCTCAAGAATGCTCAATTAATGAGTGAAAATTCTAAACTTACAAATGAGAACGCAAGACTTTCTGATGATAATAATTCAAGCAGGTCGATAATCGATGATTTTTCTAATCGTGAACGACAATTGCAATCTGAAATCACTGCGCTCAAAAGTAGTTTATCACGTAACGAAAATGAACTCCAAAGACAAGTGCGTACTTTACAGAATGAAAATACAAAGCTTTACGAAGAGAATAGTGCCTTGCAACAAAAACAAGATAGATGGATACAAACAGAAACTAGTCTAAATGATCTTAATCTTAAACTTCGGCAATCCGAAACTGACTGTTCCGAGTCTCGTAGAGAGTGTCACGAACTTGGACGAAAACTTGCAGATAAAGAGGAAAAATTACAAGATACTGAGCGACAGCTTAATGAATTGCGTGCTAGCTATCATCAATTAGAAACAGAAGTTTCGCATAGTCGTTCATTGAAAGAACATCACGATATTCTTGAAAGTGAATCAGATAAACTTCGAAAGACGGTTCAAGATCAGACTGAAACCATAAATAACAAGGATCGTGAAATTGATAATTTGAAGAGGGAAATTAATTCAAAGACCAGCGAATTTAATAATGCTCTTGAAGATCTTCAGAATCAGTTGATTGGATTAAATGAATGTCGCACTAATAGGGAAGATCTAGAGAAAAAAGTCACAGATCTTGAACGTGCATGTAAGTTGGAAAGTGATAAGACAGTTGAATTAGAACATTACCGACGTCAATGTGAGAGTCAAAGTGTAGAGTTACGTAAACGTGTGGGAGATATTGAAACTGTACAGCAAATGACTCAAGAACTTGAAAAGAAAGTTGAGAGTATACAACATCGTAATGCGGAGTTGGAGAAAGAGGTCTCTATGAAGACAGAGGAGGCAGATCGTCTTCGCGAAACGAACCGAACTTTGGAAAATAGTATATCTGCGTTGAAATCGCGATTGTTTGATTTAGAAGAAGAAAAGAATAAAAATATAGAAAAGAATAAAAATACTGACAAGAATCCTCAATTAACGATAAATACAAGTATACCGACAATACATAATAATCCTTTGGATGAACGTCGTGTGTCTCGAGATCAATTGTTTTTCAACGGTTCGTCAATTTCAAATACCTTTGATCAGCAGTCACAAAGTGCTTATCCACGACAAATAGCTCCTCCAAATAATAATATGCCTTTACAACCCATGTCAATAGTGACTAACTTTCAGCAACATTCTTCAGTCCAACATCAGTTACCTTTTAATCATAATCAGCAAAATCAACCACAATCAGTCGAACCATTTCAACATCAAACTACTACTGTACCAACAGTTCAATTACCGACAGTATCACCAATAGTACATCAACATCCTCAACAACTTCAACAACTTCAACAACTTCAACATCCTCAACACCCCCAACATCCTCAACAACCTCAACAACCTCAACAACTTCATCAACTTCAACACCATCAACTTCAACACCATCAACTTCAACAGCCTCAACAACCTCAACAACATCAACAACATCAACCTCAACATCATCAATTTCAACATCCTCAACAGCCTCAACAACCTCAACAACCTCAACAACCTCATCATCAACCTCAACAACAGCAACATTCTCAACATCATCAACAATTGCAACAAAACATAACACAAATGTTCCAACCGACGCAGACTCATTCTCAGCAACCACCAATTCCTCCGTTAATGATACAAACAACCCAGCTTCAGCAACAAATGAATACATCAGCTTTACCTTCACCAACACTATCACAGCAAGGTTCTTTGTCATATTCGGCACAACAGAATGTTAAAGATAATAAAGTGCATAGTCGCAATAGCTCATATAGCTCACGTAACAATGGAACCGGAAATAATAATAATAGAAATAAAAAGTATAAGAAAAAACATACTAATGATAGGAAGAATTTAACCAATGAAAATAATAATCAAAACAATAACGTTGATAATACCGCAAATAATTCTAAGGCAAATGCCCCTGATTCTAATGATGCACCAGGAAAAGTATGGAACAAGCAACAACCCGGTGATACACCTTGGTGGTAATTGTCACCAATTAATTCTCTTATTCTTTTATTTTTGTTCTTTTTTTTTTGTCTTAAAATAATTGGTATATGAAAAAATTTTTGTATTGTAAAGTCATAATAGGCTAAAAAATTTGGTAGATTTTTTTTATGCTTTGTATATTATTTGTATATAACATACATAATAAAGCAATTATTATAATTGATGCCGGGGACATTATATTGTTGATACAAATTTATTGTTAATACAAATTTCATTTAATTATATAGATTTATTATTTAAAAATTTAATCTAGACATTTACCTTGTGATTAATTATTATCAACGTAATTTTTTTTGTATATTTACATTATTCAAAATTCCCGGTTAGAATTAAATGATCCGCACAAAAAATTTGTTATTTAATCACATTATTTTTGGCCATTATTATCGCAATTTTCGAATTACTGAAAACAGTTTAAATGGGAAAATAAAATAAAAAAAATGATTTTTTTCAAAAACCCACGAAAACAGTAAATTTTATTGCATTTTTAGATAGAGAAGGTGCTGAAAATGTTAATTTTAGAGCAGAAAACTTAATTTTTCGGCAAGTTTGCATATTAAAGCGACTTTGAGATTTCGTGTAACCTAAAAAGTTCTCTATAAGTAAACTTACCTAAGAGTTGGATTTTTCATCCTAAAATCAAGGTTTTCATGTTATAATCGCACCTTCTCCAAAAATGCAATAAAATTTACTGGTTTCACGGGTTTTTGAAAAAAATCATTATTTTTTCCCGTTTATACTGTTTACAGTAATTCGAAAATTGCGATAAATTAAATTTATTTTTTATTTAAATAAATAATAAAACTTTTATTTGAATCTTAGGTTACAGTTATGCACGATTATAAAATAAATGATTGGTTGCATGTGATCGAAATATCTTATCCGGACGCAGCCCGTATTAATCACAAGGGAATAAATACTACATACGATTATTTTTTGAGCGATGACCCTCTATTCTAGCCCTTTTCCTAACTGGCACTTCTTTCGCGTACGCCCTATCACTGCCTTCTCGTAACCAGAAAATATTAAGTTCTATTCATCTTTTTCTGAGCTATGTGAAGAAAAAGGGCCCTCTCGGTAAAATCACTTGCTTCAGATATCTCTCATAGGCATATAGAAGGAAAGTGCCAGTCCTGTTCTATCATGACGATTCCATAAATCATATAAATCATCTCATCCTTCCAACTTGTTCGAGCAGTGTTCGAACTGCTGGATATTCTGGACAAAGCCTATGGGAACTTTACACTGCTTACCTCCGTGATTCAAATAAGGTCGTCGGCTTCCTGGAGATGAAAAGAAATAGCATTAGTACATTACCAGGTAAAATATCAAGAAAATCATCGTCACGATACGTGATGATAAACGACCTCTGCTTTTTCCACGTACCCGTATTGCTAAGTTCCTTTTTCATCCATGACGATACGGATAGGTTACCGGCAGCATGAAGTGATGAAGAAGCGCCACGATATACTCATTTGCACATTACTTTAAACTGTTGGTTGTAATGTTCCATGGAAGTTCAACTCAGCGTATGTGATCCTTATCATCCTCTTGAATTTCGTAGGCTTGTAACTTGAACATCGGGATGGAACCTATATCATCAGAGTCAAGGCCATATTTTCTAATATTTTACTCAAGATGAGGTACAGAACGAATTTAAGTTTTCTCCTTACACTTCTTGGTAAAATCCGCAAGCCTTGAAGCAGATCCTCTGTTCATGGCATGAATTTTGCTTGGTCGTCTTGAGAAAGACACGGTAATTAATTACGAATGATTTTTTTCGTCGTCCTCGTCAAGACCTAAATCTCGCCCCAGCAAAGCTCGTCGTATTTATAATTTTTATTTGTCCACTAGTGTGAGCCATTTCCAGTAAGTAGAGGAAGAAACAGGTGTGTTAGTTTCAGAACGGCGCCCGCTTTCTCATTTGCAATCGAGAACAAGTGATATCTTTCTTTCGAAAGCTAGAGAAAATTTTTCCTGTTCATCTTTTTCTGGAAAAAGAAAAAATGTGTTACTTATATATGTGTCTATGTGTCGCGTGATCCGATCGATGATCTCTGATCAACAAATAGCATTCGAAATTGGTGAAAGAATAATTTATTATAAGATATTTCTATAATGGCTCTAATTTCCAACCTTATACTATTATATTAATTGATACTTAGTAATTAATTATCTTCAGCTAAATGTAATTAATAAAAAATGACAATTAATCTTAAATAATCTGCTAATAGCAACATGAATTTGAAATTCAAATAATTTATAATTTAAATCAAAAAGTACACGTAAAACACTACAAAAAAATTCCAAGTCAGTAATGACGTTTCTTTTCTTTTTTCGACATCTTTATTTTTTTTAACAGAGAAGATCAGTGTTAACTTAATTTTGGCAATATTATAATTTTAATCAAATGTTTTTGAATCATTACTCCGGTCAAACTCGTAATTCATAATGCCTGGCCTGAATTAAAATTTTGATACCATTCATACCAATGTTCCATAGTGATTTCAATATTCCAGTTCATTAAAGTTTGAGAATAGTTTTGGTAATGGTGCTTTTACCAATTCCGTTTTTTTCCAGCAATATCATAACTTTTTCTTTGCTGAAACTGGAAAGAGAATGCTGTTCCAGTAAAATTTTCACCAGTTTCCCATCATGGGAAAGATTTAGCGATCATATGGTGTATCTGTAAGAAATATCTATAATAAAATTTAAGATAAAAAAAAAGAACAAACTATGCATTTATTCCAATGGACTTCACAATCTATAGCACTTTTGTGGTAATCAAGTAACCGTAACACATTGCACATAGAATCCAAATCAAACACGTGACCGACGCAGCCCATAAAAAGAAGTCCGCAGCAGTTTTCCTCGATATGGTCCATACACTTTAACTTCTTTAATATAACAGACAAGAACTTCTTTCATATAACCAATATCATCTTGAAGCTTAATTCCAAGCGTAGTTACGGTTGGATTTAACGATCATGTCATATGAGTGGACTTTTGCGACGCCCATATGTTTCATTATCAACTGACACCTGGCACATGAAAGGATTGATTTCATTTTTGGAACATCGAATTGACTGAATTGACTGAATTGACTGTCCGGGCGTATAAAGATGACATGGCGTTTTTAGGTGGCCCCAAAATTGGATTATGTCCTCGAATTCTTTAACTGCACCATTGAATTGCTGGTATTATTTTCACTCTCGACATTGCCATTAGCTCATTGATTTGTCCATTAGTCCATTGTGAATAGATGCTCTGAACATGAATCGCATTATCTTCCTTTTTTCCCCAAAATCATTAAATTCACCGTTGATCACTTCCCATCATCTTGGATTTTGTCAGTCAAGATTACCAGCATTCTAGCAAGATATCTTTTCTTGTTTCGATAACTCATTTCCTCAAAGAAACTTATCATCATGATAGTCCATAATAGGCACATTGTGTCCCACATGCATCGTTACCATTAAAACTGGACGACAAAAGGTCGTAAAATTCAAAAAATTAAGATTTCGGAATTTTAACCGGAACCGAACCAACCTAACTAATGCACACTCCCTATGCTCTGCACGTGCAGTTTACAGTCCCTGGCACACTCTCTAAATATGCAAGCACGTGATGATTAAACTGTTCGATTATGGGTTAATTTTTATCCAAAGTCCGTCAAATTTAATAAAAATTAATTTAAATAATTAATGATATAATGTAACAATGCCTTCAGAAAAAGTAAGTTGATGTTTATACAATATATTATTTTAATAGACAATATATTATTTTAATGTCTATTTTGCTATTGGCCGTTCTTTAGGTGATGCACTATTCCCTGTATATACCCACGTCCTTTAGGTAGTGCACATCCTTCCTGTACATACCCAGCCCAAGAGCGTTGCATTTATGAAGCTGTTTCTGTATAACGTTGTAGATTTCGAAAATTTGGCGTATCAATCGACTTATAATAAACAAGGAATTAAATATTCGTAAGAGTCTATCTTACTCAGGAGAAAATATATTAATTAAGGATCTACTGCTATTCAAAAATTCATTGCAATACAGCAATAATCAGGCTTTATTAAAGATTATAAGAATCGATCAAACTGATCAATTCTTATACTATGTATTAAATGCAAGGGCAATTGTTTAACCGACACGGATTAACGAATTCCGCGTTCTTTTTTTCGAAGAAACATATTACCTACAAAGATTGATGAATCAAAGATTGTATTAAAATTATTAAAACTTTGAATATGATTACAGTTCTCAATTAAAACTGAAAATTTTAATTAAATCATCACTTGCTAAAACATAACATGAACCGGATAAAATTTTCCAATAAGAGGAATTTAAATGCACTTTGATTCAATACTTGCATTTTGTAAATATTTTTGTTTATTTTAAGTAAAATTGTGAACTCCGCATTGCACGCACGCATAAAAAGTTCAAAAATGTTTATTTCGTCGAAATTCTAATTTTTCATACGTTTACAATATAGATCTTTGCATTAATAATAAATTAATAATAATAAGATCCAATGATAAGATATTTCAATAAATTTGACTCCTTGTCTATAAAATAAAATATTGATTGACAATGTTTCAAAATTTTTTTTAAGCCACATAATTTAAGGTCGATTTCGTTACATTTGTAATAGATTTAAAATAATTATCGGAAGTATGACCAATTTAAGAATAACGCCAAGAAATAATTCGAAATGTCGTGATATTAAATTTCTTATGTAACATACTAAAATAATCTACAAATGCATTTCCAAATTAGGATTTCAGAGGTTTCGGATAGTTTCACTGAAACAGTACAATGATGATGATCATTATTGTGGTAACCAATTAAGAAAAACAGCTCATATAAATTTAAAGGTAATTTTTTTTAGTTTAAATATATAGCCAATAATAAGAAAGATAAAGCATTTTTGATTTTAACTAAAAAAAAAACAGAAAAATTTAAAGTTGTTAACAAGTATAATTCGTAGATCCTCAAAGATACTCCCTACATTTTTTTTATTTTTTTTTCAATTTATTTCTAATTGCCACAGTAATTTTTTTGCCAAGAGGTTTTAAAGAACAAAGCTAACCATTAAAAAAGAACCAATAATTTATTATTATTTTTTATTATTTTTTTTTTTTTTGAAAAGAAATCATGATAAAAAATGACTTAATATTTAATTGTAAGTTATAATGACAATCAGAAAAGGGAATCCATCACGAAACAATATGCGTGAAAATTTCCCCTACATTATACAAGACCATTAATGCTAAATTTATTTTATGTAATACATTGTCGATCTATCCTGCCTTGTTGGTCAGAATAATTGTATTAATTAAAATTTTCGCTAAATAAAGTGAAATCATAAGGTGAAACCAAGTGATTATAATATCAAAATTATCTCAATTATCAATATCATTTGTAAATAACTGCGAATTTTTATCTATTTAAACACCATTTCTACTTTATGGAGTTATTTCTTCAGTTCAAATATAAAGTTAAATTCGCTTTTTTTGATAAAAAGTGTAGTAATCTTTTTTGATAAAAGTGTAAAAAAAGAATAATTTCTTTCCTTTATCCTCTTCCCCTAAATTACATTTCTCATTTTTTAACACTCTTTCGCATCAACAAAAATGAAATTTTATTTCGCTGTTGCCCTTTTATTAGCTGTTGCTTCTTTAGCTAATGCAGTTGATACTATAAAACCTTTGAAACCAAGTGCTTTTTGTATAAAGAGTAAACTTACTCCTGGTGATGGTACTCAACTCAAGCAACCTAGTTGTGTCAGTCTCGAAATTGGTGAAATTCCCGCTACCAATAAGATGGTCTCAGCTTTAATCGTTAATCCAAAGAATAATCAAGCAATTAAACGAAACACACCATTTACAGTTGATACCAAAGTCATAGGTCTTAGCACTGGATTCTTCTCTGATCCAGCCGTGGACTATTATCAAATTCAACAAACTCTTGATGGAGGTGGCCAAATTCAAGGACATAGTCATATTACAATCCAAAAAATAGATGGTAATAATGCACCTGATCCTACAGTTTTTGCATTCTTCAAAGGTTTGAATGATGCTGCTAAGAATGGTGTCTTGAGTGTAAATGTAGACACCGGACTTCCTCAAAAAGGTACCTATCGTATTTGCACGATGAATTCTTCAAACTCTCATCAACCCGTGGTTATGCCAGTTGCTCAAAGAGGTGCTCAAGACGACTGCGTTAGAATCAATGTCATTTAAGAATGTAACTAAAAAAAAGGTTCAACTTGCCCTAATTCTTATTTAAATGTGCATTTTTTTTTATAATAGACAGATCTGTAAATTTTTTTAAGGATTTTTTTTTTTGGTAGAATTCCCAAAAAATAAATGAATTTACATAACATCAAATTAATTTTTCCTTTATTATTTAGTACATTTAGTTTTTTTTTTTTAATTTTTAATTAATTTTTGGGCATTTCTTCTTTTGTAATTTATGATAGGGTGTTACAAATAATAAAATAATAAATGTGAATTTTAGAGAAATTATCAAATTCTTTCCTCTTTTTTTTTAGTCAATGTATAATAGATAATAATATATAGTCTGGGAAAGGCAATGATTTTTAAATTCATGTGTTTTTACTATATATTTTAATAATAAATAAAGAATAATTTGAATTTATCATAATTGATTATTATTTTTCGTAAATTTTTATTATTATTTACAACAAATAATCATTTATTTGTAAATACTGTATGTACCATGCAAATCATTGTTAGCAGCGTGGGAATCCCAAAAATCAAAATTCTGATATACATAATCTAAAATTCCAAAATTTTACAGCTGTTTTCTAAGTTACGGGACAACTCGGCATTTTTTATCTCTAAAAGTAATTCGGTAAAAACTCGAAAATAAAGTAAAAAACTATATCGCTGTTCTCGGATCAAGTACTCCGAATCTAACGATATCTTATTCTGAGTTTTACCGAGTACTTGTATTGCCGAACGTCCCGAGTGTCTCCTGACATGTAATTTTATGTTTCATAACTTATGAAATCAGCTAAAATTCATTGTCCCGACAGTTCATTATCCCGAAGCATACGTATTCTTCTTCAGCAATAAAAAGTTATATATTATTATTATTTTCTTATAATATTCTTATATTTACACAATTATCAAAAAATAAATATATTGTTAAGCCATAAATGGGTGATGTGTGGGAATTTCGATTACAGATGGTGAATTTTCATGAATAGGAGATTAATTGATTTTCAGGGAGGGGGAATAATTAAATTTGTGTAACCATTCGAATGAAACGATCCCATTAAAAGAATTTCTTTATAGTTAGAATCAAGTTAATCAAGTTAATCAAGTTTAACGGAAGGAATTTTGATGATTTTATTTTTGTTAGTATTTCCATATTAACTAGAACTGTTATTAAAATCAGGCAAATATTCTAAAATTAATAAAAGTAAAACAATATAATAATCGGTCCTATTTTTCTTCATTTTTCCAAATCATCTCATGATTTTCTTTCGAACAAAGTATTAACAAATGTTATGTGTAAAAACATGTTTTAAAACAATTTTGGCGTTTTAAAACGTTTTAAAAACATTTTAAAACAGTAAGCACTTTACTAGCCTTTATTACGTAATACATATTTGCAATAAAAATTTCATTTTATTATAATATATATTAATTTTAAATCTTCTGAAAGACTTTTACATTTCATCACATGATTCAATCGATCAATTATGTCATTTTCACAATATTACACTTTTGTATATATATATATATATTCTGAAACTTTTTCAAAGTGCTTACTAATTTTAAAAAAGCTGTTTTGCAAAGAGATCACTAAAAGGTTGCTTAAAAATACAAAAAAAGTTGAAAATATTACGCAATAATCATGCCGATCAATGTTTTAAATCAAAAAAAAAAAAACGTTTTAAAACAATAAAAAACTGATTTAAATCGTTTTAAAACAACTTGTTTTAAATCACGTGCCATCCTGAGACCAAATTTAAGTATTGTATAGACAAGTTTGATTTGATAAATAAAACGTATTTTCTTTAATTTTTTTTATTTATTTGTATTAAAATTTTTTTACGACTAGCGTTTTTAACTCTGGCAAAATTGTAATTTTCGGCCGGAGCCAAGTGGGGAACAAATAAAACTTTTGAAATTTTGACTTTCAAAATTATTATACTAAAATTATATTAATATTTATTTCAGTTAAAAACATAAAAATTATTGTACAATAGCAACTATCCATGTAATTTTAGTTTATAAATATTATTAATAAATAAATATATATATTATATTGTTTTACAAAAAATTATTTTAATTACCGTAGCTCCTCCCTTTTTGACGTTACTATGGAACTATTTAAATCAAATATTTAAAAACATTATTGGAGATTTTTTTGATGATCTGCCGGTTAATGGATTGACTGGAATTTTTCAGATATTTTTTAATTATACAGTTTATATTTATAATAATGTTTAAAAATTGATGACTATTTAATAGCTGCCTTTTCCTAATTTCATATTCATACGCAAAATTATACAGAGTTTATAAATAAAATTAAAATTTTATTTTTTTTTAGGAAAATAATTTTCTAATAATCTCTGCATCATCCAGCGAAACTATATTATTATTTAAATTTAAATTATGTAGTGGTTGATGCTTTCTTTGCTCTCGGACTTTTTTAATACTGGATCATTAACATTTTCAAATGAATTGGAACAAATAGAAAGCCTTCATTTGATTGCTGTAATTCTTTGTTCATATTTTGATGAGTTTTAAGATCATATTTATTGAATAGTCCTTCGATCTGCTGCTAGTGAATTAATATGTACCAAATTTGATTTTTTACAAGATTTGGATTCTGATTCTTAACATAGTGAATAAATTCATCTTTAAATATTAAATCTTCAACACATCAGATAGGCCAAAATCATTTGTTATACCTTCTTCAATATCATTTTCTAAGAATTTCACATATATACTAATTGTCGTAATGTTGGAATATTAGGCCAATACAAACCAAGAACAACATTTGCATATGCCTTAGCAAATTCATGGCCATAGAATCTACCAAGATGGCAGACACTTAGAGGAAGGTGAAGCCAACAGTTCATCCATTTTTGGAAAACTTCTAGTAATTTTGTTGCTATATGTTCTAACTTCCAAATCTTCAATTAATTTTTTAACTTGTCATTTTGTTAATACTTCTGTTGCTTTCAATAGCTTCTCACAAAAGAAACCATGTATATTTTCAGCAATAAATAGAAGATCTTTGATCTATTTTAATACTGTTTCTGGTATTTAATAAGCCCTACAACCTGAAAGTAGCCTAATAACCTGCTTACTTATAAGATAGATTACCTCCAAGCCTAAGATATATAAAATTCTTTGCAGATCTTACTATAAAAGGAAATTTTATATTACATTATTATGATTTTTGTAAAAATCATTAGTAAAGGGCCAATTTTTTACGTTAACATTTATTGTAATTATAAGTACTAAACAAGCTATAATTTATCAAATCTATTACTTTTAATAAAAATTTTAAGTTGGAAATTATAACCTATACTTATCAGCGGAATTGAATTTTTGAATTATAACAGACGTAATTAAAATGCCGTGATTTGCCGTAATTATATGTTTTATTAGTAAATATTTGTACTGACGTAATTGTTTTTGGCTATGCCGTAATATTTTGACATTAACTTTTTAATTCTACTGAGAAGTATATTATAACCATTTAAAATAACTACCATTAGTTCTTTATAAAACATTTGATTTAAATATCTAATTGTGAGTTATTTAATCATATTTCAAATAGCCACCATTTATTTAAATAAAATTTAAATGTATTTTTTAATAAACATAATTTTGAAATAAATTATTTAATAAATTATTTGTAAGTTTCTTTACATTTAAAATATTGTTTAGCTATTTTTAATTTATATAACCAATATAAATGCATTAGTTTTTGATATTGGTTTATATCAAGGTTAAGAAGTATTTTGAAAAACTATATATTATTTTAGACTTTATTCTTAATGGCTTATTTTTGTTAGTCTTATCATATCTATTATAAAATTTTTATATTAAATATAATAAATTAAATGAATGTGATTATTTGTTAAATCCTATGTTAAAAGTCAATTTTTCAAATGCAACATCTTCAAAGTATTGAAAATAATATAAACAACATGAAGATTACAAGGAATTTAAAAACATTAATTTTTTGCCATTTTTAGTAAAAAGTTTAACTATTCTATTATTTTTTTCTGCCATATAATTTGTATTATCTAAAAAAAATGTTTGGCATATTCTTATATTAACTAAATATTTATTTAAAGTTTCTATAACTGTTTAAGCAACTATTTATATTATATGTAATCAAATCCTTTATTTCAACTAATAATATATCTGGCAAATTTTTTTTTCATTTTAATATATAAAACAAAGGAGTTTGCTATTTATTGCTGGTAGTGATCATTACTGATGTCACGTGATTTTTAATTTTGGCCAGAATTAAATGATTGACATATAAATTGCCTTTTTTGGAATATTGTGTAATCCATTTTCCCAATTTTTGAGAAACAAAATTGCTTTTTTTGGATAGTATAACATTACTCAAGTTTCCAAAAAAGGATATTTTGGCCGGAATTATAAAATTTGGCTGGAATTATAGGGCATGACAAATAAAGGTGACAAATAGGATTTTTTATACTAAAAAAATTCTAAGTCCGGAAACAAGGAAGGTGTGATACGAAGTGACAAATTATACATTATTAAAAATCATGTGACATCGGCAATTTATAGCAATTTTATAAAATAAATTATAAAGACCTTGGTAAAGCCTCTTGTTAACTCATTAACTAAAATGCCAAAAGTATAGAATTCTAATTATTGCAATACAAGAATTCATCTATTATTAATTTTAAAATTTCTTTATTTCAGTATACAGTTTACCCTTCCTATAGCGAATTTTAATATAATAAATCATGTGACATTTAGCCAATAAAATATGTCAATTTTTTCTCACTATAATGAAGTAATCAATCAAATTCTTCGTTAATTTGCTATAACAAATTTGCAAATTTGAGGTGTAGAATGACTTCTTTACTATATCAAGAGTAGACTGTATAACTAATTGTAATGAGAATGTTGAAGTTGTTTTATTGATCAAAAATTCTATAAAAGTTCGTATATATTGTAAAGTATACAAAAAGATATTTTTCCAATCTAAAATAATTGTATAATCAATATCATTACTTTACTATTATAGTATTTTATATTATCTAAAAAAAGAGAATTAAGATATGATTTAATTGAATTGATTAAAAGAGGTTTTTTTATTTTACATTGGCATGAACTCTTACAATTTAACTAAATTATTTTTTTTTTTTATATATCTAAACTTGCTACCAATTGATTGAATTTTATGAAATGCATTAGAATTTTTTTTTTCTAGTTATTTAATTTGCTTTTATGGCTAAGTTTTCTTTAACTAATATAGTAGCAAAGGAATTGAATTTATAAATTAAAGATACTACAAATTTAATTACTTTATTTTGTAAATATATAAAAATCTGTCCTTTTTTTTTTGCTTTTTAGATAGCACATTTTGTTTAAAAGATAATTGGTTGATTTAATTCCTGCTTTGATAATTTATCAATTATTGTATGAAGATTATACTATTCCTTTATTATTTTTGAGTTTTTTAATTTTATTACCAGTTTTAATATATTATTTAAATTTTATTCATCTATTTCATATATAATTTTATTGATTTTGTTCTATATATACTTTTTAGCGTAATTAATTTAATTATACCATTATATCTTAACGTAATATGCCATAATAATTATGGTTATAGATTTAAAAATGTTGAGATAGAACCCCAGATAATTATAATAGAGGTCATATGTAAAATAAGTATAAAATTTTGTATTTTTAATGAGCAGATTATATGAAAAAAATGTATATTTTAAGAAAATGTTATATGCAAAAATAGTATATTATAAAAATAGATTATAGTAAAAAAAAGTATAAAATTTTAAATAAAAATTCAAGGTCATATATAAATTTATATTAAAAGTGTATATTTTAACATTTAGTGTTTTGATTTTTATCATAATTGTGATAATATCATTACTTATTATATTATGGTTTTCATTGATAGAGATCTTGATTTTGTGACATATGAAGAAAAAAATTATTTTAAAATTTTTTTTTTCTCCTCTTCTTTCTTTAGAATAGTATTAACAGCATAAACTCTAAAATCATAAATAGGAATAGTAGGAGTTTCATTATTTTTACATTTGTTACTTGAAATTAAGGATGGGTCTACAAATGATTTTCAAATTCTGCAATATTGCAGATTTTGGAGTTGAATTGCGGTTAATAGCCTGAAATTTCGCAATTCAGTTTTGGCATTTTCTTATATACAAAAAACACCAGAACTAATAGTTTTTTATACAAAAATGCCAGAACTATTGCTTCCAGCATATTTTTTAATTTTTTTTAATAAAAATGCCAGAACTATGGGTTCTGGCATTTTCTTTTAATTTATTTATATAAAAATGCCAGAACTATGAGTTTTGACGTTTTCTTTTAATTTATTTTATATAAAAATGCCAGAACTATAGGTTCTGGCATTTTCTTTTAAATTTTTTTTATGTAAAAACGCCAGAACTATGGATTCCGGCATTTTCTTTTAAATTTTTTTTATATAAAAATGCTGAAACTATAAATTCTGGCGTTGTCTTTTAATTTTTTTATGTAAAAACGCTGAAACTATAGGTTCTGGCGTTTTCTTTTAAATTTTTTTATATAAAAATGCTGGAACTATAGGTTCTGGCGTTTTCTTTTAATTTTTTTATGTAAAAACGCCAGAACTAAGGTTCTGGCGTTTCTTTTAATTTTTTTTAATAAAAATGCCAGAACTAAAGTTCCAGCATTTTTTTTTAATGTTATTATGTAAAAATGCTGGAACTATAAGTTCCGGCATTTTCTTTTAATTTTTTTTTTATGTAAAAATGCTGGAACTAAGGTTCTGGCATTTTCTTTTAATTTTTTTTTATGTAAAAACGCTGAAACTATAGGTTCTGGCATTTTCTTTTAAATTTTTTTAATTAAAATGCCAAAATTATAGCTTTCGGCATTTTTTTTGATTTTTTTTATGTAAAATAATTTTTTTTATTATTAATAATAAATAGAAATATGTTTTTTTTAGTAGTAATTATATTTTATTAAAAAAAAATAGTTTTTTTTGCGGATAATTGCAGATTTGCAGATTTGCAGATTTTTAGATTTAAAAATCCGCAATGTTCCACAATACCGTAAATCGCAATTATTCCGCAATTACATATTTGCGGCACTATCCTTACTTGAAATAATAATACTCTTTCTCCTTTTTTTTTTTAAGATAAAACATTCTGGACATTGGTATGGATTTTTGAAATTATAAGTATGAAGAATGTATGAAGGTATTATTTCTCAATTTTTTTACTATTTTTGCATTTTTTGTTTATAAACCTTACTAATGTTCTTTTTTTTTAGAAGTGAATTCGAACTTCAAAAAACCTTAAAATCACAAGTAAATATGAGTTCTTTTTTCTTTTTTATTTTGGCGTTATTTTTTTTATTTAAAGACATTATTAATGGATTTTTTTCTTTTATTTAGAAATATTTTAATTTGAACTTTGGTATATATTGATTTTATTGATTTTAAAATTGCAATAAATATCTATCATTTTAGCATTTTTTGATTTTAAAATATCATTAATTTACTTTTTTTATAGACTTTGACATGAATTTTGCAATCATAAAATCTCAGACTTTAGTAATTAACTTTTTTTCTTGTTTATTTTTTTTTTATTTTAAATAGTCATTAATGTTCCTTTTTTTCTTTTTTTTAGAAAAATCCAAATTTCAGCTTGAAAAGTACTTGGATTTCATATCTTAGTCGGTAATAATGTTATATTTCTTTGATAGTATAACTTTCATTTTTAATCCTTTAGCAAACTTATTTTTGATTTTTAATGGCAATTTTTGCTTTTAATTTTTAGTAATAGATTTGGTAATTTTTATTTTAATTTTTGAAAATTTTGGGATTTTTACATATAGTTTTTTTGTTGTAAAATTGATATTGATTTTAATTTTGTAAATAACATAGTTATCATAAAATTTTATCATACAGCATAAATTTTATCTGATAAAACAGTGTGTATTTTATTGATCTGCTAGATTTAAAACATCATATAGAAATGATATCTAAATTTACCCTATTTTAAAGATAATTAACATATATAATATTGATATACTGTAAATAAAAAAAATAAAATTTTAACATAAATATATATCAAGGTCATATGATAAAAAAGTATATTTTAGTATTATATAAAGGTTATAGGATAAAAATGTATAATAAAATAATTAAATTCATGTATATTTTTTTGAATTTTTATTAGTATCACAGATATAACTTCTATTATAATTGTTTGAGGTCCTGCGTAATTAAATTAACCAATAAAATTAATTATGAAAACATAAAGTAAAATAAATATCGATCATATAACTTACTGATCTGATTCTAATTGATAATCTAAATTTTTTTAAAAAAAACAATTTTTATTTTTCTTTAAATGGTTTAACATTTATTTTTTAAAAAAAACATTTCAAATGGTTTTTAACCTATTATTCATTTTATTTTTCTAAAAAAAACCTTTCAAATGATTTTTAAACTGTTATTCATTTTATTTTTTTAAAAAAAAAATTTAAATAGTTTTTAAACTATTATTCATTTTATTTTTCTAAAAAGAACTTTCCAAATAGTTATTAAACCATTATTCATTTTAATTTTCTAAAAAACTCTTTTTTGTTAAAATAGTCTAAGTATAGCTTCTAAACTTAAAATTTTGTGAAATGGTAAATTACAAGTAAATTTTTTTTAATACATAGAAAAAACATACTAATATTTCTTTTATTTTCTTTTTTTCTTTAGATTGCTAGACTCTTTAGGTAAACCTAAACTTGAAATGTATACAAGTATTAATAAAAAGCAAGTGGATGGAAGTTTTTTTAATATATAAAAGAAACTTATTAATGTTTCTCCTATTTTCTTTTTTTTCTTTAAATTACTAGACTTTTTAGACAAACTTAGACTTGGAATGTGTACAAGTAAATTAACAGAAAATAAGTGGAAGTTTTATTTTTTAAATGAATCTGAACTTAAAATGTATATAAGTTAAATATAAATATTTTGTGTTTAATAAAAATAAAATGGGATTTTTTTCAATTTTTTCTTAATATTTGAAATAAAAATTATTTTATTATAATATTATAATACAATTATAACATTATAATAATAAAAAAACTGAAATCTTATAATTATGTTTAATATAAAATCAATTACACCAGTACAAATTAATTATGTTTGTATAAATGAATTATATCATGTTAATATATAATTCAATATTGTACCTAATATTAAATATTATTATGATTAGGATTTTTGAATTGTATTTTCAAAAGGATCTCAGATATTACATATATAACTCACATTTTAGTTTTAATAAATTTAACTAAAATTAAATTAAACTCATAATTTTAAATAAAGTAAATTGATTGAAAATTAATTAATAATTTTAATAATTAAAAGTTTTAGTAAATTGTGAGCAAATTAATATAATTTTTTAAAAATTTAACTTATCTTTAATTATATTTATATATAATATTAAAATGTAGTAATTATAATAATTATAATAGAATCCTAAACAATACTAAAACAACTCAAATTTGAGTTTGCTTAAATTTTATATTAAAATTTTTTTTAAAAGTTGTGTACAATCAGACCCCCATACAGTCACACCCTATACAGTCACACCTCTTTATAAGAACTCGATTTTGAGAAATGGTTTTAAATACTATTAAATTACCCCTCTATAATCACAATTTGACTATAATCACTATCACTGCATAATCCCAAACGGATATATTATTTCTATTAGTGATTAGACCTCTATTAGTCACATCATAATTTCAGCCAAAAAGCAATTTCACCCAGAATTACGAAACATATAATTTTTTCTTTCCTTTTTAGGAATTAATGTTACATGACATTCCAACACAAAATCGGCAAAAAAAAATTTTTGTGGAATGGCTATTACCAAAAAAGGAAATATCCGTAGTGATCACATAATTTTATAAATTATAATTTACTAATTTCGGTCAAAATTAAGATATAGTACCTGTATATAAGCACACCCCTATACAATCACTGATTTTATGGGAACCAATTAGGTGACTATATGGGGGTCTGACTGTATTTTCAAAATTTATTATATTACTATATACCTCTATTTTTAATATAACCAGTTAATCAGTAATTTGATTTTAATAAAATGTTATTAAGGTTGCTTGTCTAAACCTCTTCAAAATCCTACGATTAGTTTCGTCAAAATTTTACTATAGATTTATTATAGTTTCAGCAGAGTTTTGGCAGTTTCGGCATTTATAACAAGTTTTGGCAGTTTCGCCTTTCTCCAAAGTTTCTCCAGTTTTTTAATATAACTTTAATATAGTTTCGGCAGAATTTCGCTTTTTGGCGAAACGCCATCTTGCCTAAACCCCTAGGTTTCAGCAAGCAACCTTAAATGTTATCATTAGATTTGTTTTTATAAAAGGATTCTAATGATAGTAAAATTATATCTTAACTTTAATATTGATAAAGTTATAGTATAAAATATATTTTTATTTTAATATTTAAAGTTTATTTGTAAGTTGTATTAGTATTATTTGGGATCCTATTATAATTATAAATAATAATAATATTTAATAATATTTATAAATTATATAGAAATACTATAATAAAAATAATTAAATATTAATTTTAGAAACTGAGTTATATTTTAGCTAAAATTAAATATATAATACAAACCAAAAACCATTTGATTAGTTTCAAAAAAAATTATTTTTAATAATTATTTATATTTAATTTATTATTTTTATTAATTATTATTTTAATTTTTTATTGATAATAAAAAAAAAAATTGTTAATTTTAGTAAATTAGAATTTTTTTTTTAAAATAATTTATATATGTTTTATTAATATAATAAATTAGAAATACAAAACTACAAAATAATTTGAATAAACTTTATTTTATGGAAAAAAAGAAAAGGCATTACTCAA
This sequence comes from Rhizophagus irregularis, assembly GCF_026210795.1. Taxonomy (NCBI): domain Eukaryota; kingdom Fungi; phylum Glomeromycota; class Glomeromycetes; order Glomerales; family Glomeraceae; genus Rhizophagus; species Rhizophagus irregularis. Next base: position 4,726,869 of record NC_089441.1, on the reverse strand, counting down.
ACAGATAAAATTACTACAGAACCCAAAATAAAGGACAACTTAAAGGACAACTTAAATCAACCGTCAGATAAAGCAAAAGATATAAAAACAAGAAAAGCAGATTGAGTACAAAAGTCAATTTCTTTGGTAAAGAAATCAATGGATACCTTTATAAAGAAATACATATATGAGAATTGAATCCCAATAAAGAAGAAGTTTGATAAGGTTACATTATACATAAGCAAAAAATTATTGAAGTAAGACTTTTTTTTAAAAAAAAAAAAAAAACAATGATAATAATTTTACTTTTTATTCATAATTTTATTTTATTTTACTTTTATTTTTCTTTTTAGTCTAATTTTGGTTTATAGTATGGTATTTTGGTTTAATTATTTTGGTTTACTTTTACTATTTAATTTTGTTCTTAATTTATTAGTGATATAATAGTTAATGTTTGATCGAACTGGCCAGGAGCTGGAAGTATCATTTACAGAATAGTTGTGATTATTATGTAGTCCAAATATATTCTAATAAAATGATACATGATTCAACATTTAAAAAAAAAAAAAATAATTTGAATAAACTGAAATTATATTTTGTTAAGCAAATTTAAACTTATTTTTTTTTTTTTTTAATACTTTATTATAGATGCGATCATGTCCTATTATAATCACGCTTACTTACATATATAAACTTACAAAATATAAGATAAACAAATACATATAAGAATAAAGCATTATGAAACAAGACTACAGTCAAACCTCTATATACTGATATAGATGTTTTTGGAAAAAAATATCGGTATATCAAAATATCAGTACATTATGAAAATTTATATACCGATATTAATAATAAAATGTAGATTAATATCGGTATATAAAATTTTATATAAAATTACAATGTATTTTAAATTATTTAATAAAGTAATTTCATTTAAGTCAAATTCTAATAAAATATTTTGAAAAAATATCGATATATTATTTATATTTATTATATTAACATATTAGTGTATATTATATAAAAACTATATTAAAGGATTTGAACAAAATTATCTAACGTAGTTTGCTTTGAGTTATTAACATGTAATTTTAATACTTGATGCCTTAACTTCTGCAATACACTTAATTCATTTGGGTTAATACAAACATCTGATAAATGTTTAAAAAATAAAATAAGATCATCCAAATAACCTAAAGCTTTTGTTTCGGGAATTACTACTGAAGGCTCTTCATCTGGATCTATTTCTGGTTCATTATTATTATTTGACTTTATTATAGACACAATTTCATCATCAGTTAACCCTTCATTACTTTTCAAACAATCATCAATATGAAGAAATTCATCTGCATCCATAAGATTATCAAATGGTAGTTCGTTAATTAAATCTTGTAATTCCATTTCATCATGTAATGCTTGATCTTCAATTTCATCAATTTCATCCATTTTATTTATTGGTAGAATTCCTGTATGTTTCCAACAATTATTAATGGTTTGTTGACTTACAGAATTCCAAGCATTCATGCTGAAATCAATTGAATCATGAATATTTATGGGAGTAGGCTCTTTGTTAAGTTCTTGTGAAATTTCATATGCTTCAATTCTATTTCTAACAAGTAATTTCCGGTACTGTGCCTAAATTATTGCGAGTTTATCATAAATCAAATTAGACTTCATAAGAAAATTACTATTGCAAATTAATAATAAAAATTACTAACTTTAAAGGAATTAATGATCCCTGCATCGCATGGCTGTAAATGAGATGTAGTATTTGGTGGCAAAAAATGAACAACCACATTTGTTAAATTAACATCTTCATTTATAATGTGTACGGGAGCATTGTCAACAAGTAAAAGGATATTGCGATTTTGTAATCTAATTTGCCTGTCCAATTTTTTAAGATAATCGTTTCAAATACTAACTTGCATCCATGCAGTTGAATTCCAGTAATAGTTTACTGGTAATTCTTCTTTTTTTTCCCATTCAATGCTTGTGGATTCTGGTATTTATGGATAAATAATAGTTTTAATTTTTCAGTACAGGTAGCATTGCACGTAAGAAGTAGAGTAACCCGCTTTTTAGATTTTTTTTTTCCTGAAAGAGGCCCTTGTGCTAATGTTTTTGATGGTTCAAGATCCCAATACAATCCTAAAATAAACGAATCTTAAAAATAAAAAATAGGAGCTTTATTGGGAAAAACAATCTTACCTGTTTCATCACAGTTAAAAACATCATTTAAGTCATAATCTTTAATAATTTCGCGTAAAATATTTCTTTCTTTATCTAAGGTTTCTAATGGCGCACTTTTGGCTTCACCCCACTTAATATATTCCTTTAAATTATGCCATCTTTTGAATTTGTCAATCCATCCATTAGAAAATGAAAATTTATTGATTTCAAATTGCTGTGCAAAATATTTGGCCTTTTCACGTAAAATATCAGTGTTGATGGTAAGTTCTGCAGTAAGTGCATTTGTTACCCATAATGAAAGGGCTTCTTCTACTTGAGGAAAATAAACAGGCCTCTCCTTCTGTTTATTTGTGTCTTTAGAGTCTGGGTTTACAAGTAACCACTTTTCTTTTTTTTTAAAAATATCCGAAACAGTATTTTGCTTAACTTTATATAAAACAGCAAGTTCCTCTTGAGTAGGACGTGGCGTTTTCTGAGAATCTAAACAGAGTTCCGACGCTTTGTGCTACGTGTCAATACAACTCTTTTATTTGGTTGAAAGTATTCGAACAGACTTCCTTTTTCTTTGTTGTTCGTACATCATTACTAGTTAAAACATGACGCGTTAAAACAAAAAAAACTAGTATATATACTGGTATAACTTGAAATATTGGTATATAATACTATATATCACTTATTAAGGGACAAAGAAATTGCATCGGTATATGTTACATCGTAAAACAATATTTAATATCGGTATAGTGAAGTTTTTTTATTAATTGTGAAATGGGACAAGGGAAATTTATCAGTATATGTCAATTATCGATATATAAACTATCGGTATATCGAGGTTAGACTGTACTTTTCATAAAGAACAAGTCGACCTGTCACCTAAACGATCACATCATTGTTAAAAACCATGATGTGACCTCAAATTCAAAGGTGACTGTTATGATCTACCTAAAAATTTGCCCAATGACCGTCTCGATGGAATGCCAAATCATTCCATTTATTCCAATTACTTTCTAACATCTTACAGCCAACATCTTTAACACCCACTTCAGTGCGTTTACTATGTGATTTAGCTTTTTTATCTTTACCGCTAATATCGCACCGCTTTTCTTCCTTTATTTGTAACTCGTTCCTTAGTTCCCAAATAAGCACTTTGAATTCTAATAAAACTCTCCCAGTTATTTGTTTCAGTACCTTATATAACAATTTTTCTTCAATTATTTTATAGCACCTTAATAATTCTATTAACTGACAACTGACTTGATTCTTCATTAAAAATGTAAAATCATATAAACATCCAATATCCCACATACCAAGCTCATTAATTTTACCTTTTAATTCTTGTATATCTATATCATCTCTTGAATACTCCTGTATAATTTTAGCTAAAAAAATTTTTAATCGCTACATGTTATAAATAACGTGCATGTATGATTCTTTCTTTATTAAAAAGCTGTATGTATATACTATCGAATACAGAATGATGAAACGACTATATAATTAATTTGCTAAAACTACTAAAAGAAGTCTATATATTTTTCTTTCAAATAAAATTTGCCATATGTAAATATAATTAAATATGGAATGGTGTGAAACTAAAAAATAAATTCAATAGACAATCTGTCTATATATTTTTCTTTCTAACTAAATAGCCTTATGTAAATATTATCAGATAAGGAATGATTAAAAATTCAAAAATAATTATTCATTTTTTCTCTTTTGATAATTTGTTTCTTCGTAATTAGCCATCCCACAAAAGAAAATAGAAAAACAAAACAAGAATAATTAATTACTTATTCATACCTTCTTAACACCACGAGGCACTCTTTATCTTACGAGCCCTTAATTCACACTGATCAATAACATATTTATAAGACAAGTTATAAACGAGTCTTTTGTTTCTACTCTATTACGATATATCATCAGAGTTTTAAGATCTCTGATACTATTCAACCCCCTATGAAATTCAGGCCTTGTAATCGGTGTTTCTCTACGTAGTATTTCTTGCCAGGAAAGCACGTTATCCTGTTCTCTAATGTCTAGCTCTTGAAAATTTGTGGTAATATTGTCGACCATAGTATTCTTACCAACACTGGACAACTGTTCTGCTACCTTAATATCTTCACGTTCAAAAGCAGCTTCTTTTTTCTTTCTTAATTCAAGAAAATATTCACTGTTGAAGGAGTGGTTAATAAAAATATCTTCTTTCAACATGTTGTATCCTGATCTACTTGTAACTTGGTCTAACAGAAACTCCAATTCCTTGTTTGATATATAATGTTTCTTAAGAATATCACATCTTCGTTTCAATCGATGTTTGGAAACTACTGGCTTTGACTCAAATCTATTATTAATGTAATTCCATTTATTCTTATGATTTTTGAGACTATTCGTAAACCTCTTTTTATACTTCTCTTGTTATTTCATCGTTTTGAACTGTTTGTTAATTCCCAAATTTGAGTATGTAACTAAATAGTTACCTGTGCCACTATCCATTGAAACTTTTTTTGTATAAGTAACGCCTATGCGTTTACTTACTATTTGTTTACTTTGACAATAATTTTTAAACGTATTTTGCGTGAAAGGCGTAGGTGTTACTATCACCTTTGAACGACAATTTTGGCATACTTTTCTGTTGTTTGACATAATATAAGCACAGATATTACTACAAAATGAACATAGAATATAAAATCCCAAATACCATGTTCGTTTACTATAACTAAATTTAATATAAATTGTAGTCTGTTTATTCTTTTCTTGTTTCTTTAATCTATTTTCTATCGCTACTAGTTTATCCAATAATAATTGACGTATTCTACAAAAATACTTATTTCTAGCATTTAAATCAATAGGCAATCTACAAAATACACTTGTTAAGTATTTTGAAATCCTGTATTTAGTATTCATGATAGCCCTATCTGAACTAGTCTTAAACGGCTTATCATATTTCTTCACTATATGTCTATTATTGGTAATAATCATCAATGTATCTTTCTCTTTCTGTAACGAATCCACATGTAAAAGAATGTAGGACTTTCCTTTCCAGGTGGAGTAGATCGTATCCGCCCCCATATACCATTTCACTTTTTCTGGATGGAAAAAAGTATAGCCGACAAAAATTTCTTTATTCGGCATCCTATATCTGATTGGTGCACTGTATTTACGCCTTCTTGTGAAGAAAACTTCGTAAGAAAATTGCAAACTTTTTTCTGCAAAGGACTAGTAAGCCCTTATAAACCTTTGCGAACTGAAAAGAGTGATAATAAAAAGTGTGTTATGTGAAATAAGGAACACTTTTGTCTTAATACTGAAGTGCTAATTTTCTAGTAACTTAACAAGAAAAAAGCGTATTATTTCTTATGTGTAAAATGAACGTGAACGGTACAGGGAAGAGTTCATTTTTTCTTTTTTCAGCAAATTTAAACTTATATTATTTATAATTTTACTATAACTCATATTTTAAGTTTTAACAAATTAATATAGATTTAAATGTAATAATTTGATTTTAAGTAAATTAAATTCATTTTAGAAAAACTAAAAAGTGCTTAAATTTATACAGATCAATTATGAATTATATATATTTGAGACTTCTTTTAAAGCTCTTTTATATGAAGTTTCTTTTATTATAATCTGAAATTTAAAAGATAATATAAAAAAATTAGTATGTTATATTTAAGTTGATTAATTATTATAATATAAAGATTTACTTTAATATTCATTTAAATTTACAGGTAGAGTTCCGAACAGGTTGACCAAATTCAGGTAACCTGACAGGTTGACCTGAATTTATCAGGTCAGGTTTAGCAATTGCAATTCAGCATCAGTTCAAGTTGTAACATCAATATAACCTGAATGACCTGTTGACCTGAAACTATGATTTTATATAATATAAGTGAGTTATTTATAATTCACTTTTTATATTAATTTTATATAATAGAAGTGAGTTGCAATATTGGGATTCACTTTTTTATATTGATTTTATATATAAAAAGAGAATTGCAGTATCATAATTCATTTTTTATATTGATTTTATATATAAAAAGTTGGGAATTGAATTCGTTTTTTATCGACCATGAGAATTAATGGGAATTATATATGTTATAATTGCTAGATAATTCACTTTTTTATATTGATTTTATATATAAAAAGTTATAATTGCGTATCGAATTCACTTTTTTATATTGATTTTATATATAAAAAAGTGAATTGCGGTAGCGGAATTCACTTTTTTATATAAAAAAAGTTAGTTGCGGTATTGCGATTCACCTTTTTATACGATTTTAATATAAAAAAGTGAATCGCAATATTTCAAAAAAAAATGGTTTGCACCATTTTTTTTTTTAATATTTTAATAAAAATCCTGAAAATTTTCAGGTTCAGTTCAGATTAGGTCAAACAGATAATATATAACCTGACCTGTCCTGACCTGAAAAAAAATTTCAGATCAGATTTATCAATTAACCTGACCCCTGACCCATTCGGAATTCTATTTATAGGTATATGATAAAAAATAAAAAAAGTTTAGCCATAATAGGATCCCAAATAATACTAATATAACTTACATTTAAGTTTGCTTAGAGTTTATTTTAAAATTTTTCAAAAGTTGCATATTATAGGAGTATTTTTAAAATTTTATGTATATATGTAAGGTTTTTTTGTAAAATGATGAGTAGTTTAGCAGTTAATGAATTAGATTAGTTTTTGTATTTGATCATATATATTGTTTAATATAATAATTTTTTTAAATGTGCTGTAATCAAAAAAAAAAAAATTAAAATTTTGTTATTCTATTCCATACCCTTATTTTTAATACAATCAGTTAACCAGTAATTTGATTTTAATAAAATTTATATCATTAAATCCATCTTAATAAAAAAATTCTAATGATAGTAAAATTACATTTCTAGCTTTAATATTGATAGAATTATGCCATAAAATGTATTTTTATTTCAGTATTTATTAGTATTATTTGAGATCCTGTTATAATGTTACAAATAATAATAATGCTAATATTTTATAAAATTATTTAATAATTAATAATAGGCAATTTCTATTTGTACACGGGTGTATACTTCTCCGCTAATTAATTACGTCATATTTCGGCGAACGGACTAATTCACTATTTATTATAAAATTACTATGAATTAATTACATCTGTCAAAATACATTACGTCTGTCAAAATAAATTTAATTAGTATTTTGTCATTTTGACGAAAAGTATACACGGGTGTTTAAACACAGGTCATATTAGTAGATTAAAAACAGCATTCAAAATTTTCTTTAATGCCTTAAGTAAACTTGCAGAGCAGGTGAAAATACATATATTTATCTGTAATATAATAAGAATAAAAAGTAAAAGAGTATAATGTCAGTAGCATTCAATTTCAAATTAAAAAACAAAAAATTAGTCTATTAAAAATTATATTTATATGACCTGTACGTGTACAAACACCCCGTGTAAACTTAGAAATTTTCTTAATAATATACTATGCATAGTATTATAAATAAATTTTGTAAAATGCCATTTTCTTTTTTTTTAATTTACAACTTGCAAAGATTAAGAGTAATTATTTTTTTACTTTTTTAGATAATTTTTTAGTTAATAATTTATTAATTTTTGTAAATATCAGATATATTTTAATATTTTAATTTGATTGCTACATGATATTATCATATACATTAATTTGATTTTTAATAAAATAACACTTGTAATATATGGTTGAAGTTTAATAGTGAGAAGAAATTTACACTATCTAATTTTTCTTAAGTTTTGAATAAAATAATGTATACTGATACATTACTAATTAAAAAGAAAATTCTTTAATTTTTTTTGCTTCATTATTCTATTAAGTTTAAGAAGAATTTCATTAAAAATACTAACTTGTATTTACATTTTTTTATTTTAAAAATAATAAATAAAAAAATTTTTGTAATTGGTATTTTTATAATAGAGAGTATTTTGTATATATTTATGAACAAATATAAAAAGTTATTTTTTTAGTACTAGTTGTATTTATATTAAGATTGCCAGATAAATTAGAAGATTTTAACAAGTTGGCAAAATGTTAAAATAGTGAAACTTTAAAAAAAAAGTGAAACTTAATGAAACTTATTATTATAAATACTAAAACTGCTAAAACTTTACTAAAATTATAATAAAATTTTTAAAAAACTAATTATAGGATATGGAAAGGTTTAAATAAGTAATTTTAATTTATATAGTAAAATTATTTTTATAGACCTAGATATAATGGCTTTCAAAACAATTGTGCAATTATTTTGTAAAATTTTTAAAATATATCAAAATATATTGGTATTTTTGAGATTAAAATATTAAAATAATATTAAAGTTAATTATATTATAATAATAAAATAATAACAAAATATTAAAAAATTATTGTGATATTATTTTGAGTTATTTTTATAGACCTAGATACAATATAATTACAAAATAATAGCAAAAATATAATAAAAACATTTTGATATATTAAATGTATTTTTGTAGTATTTTAAAATTATTACAAAATCATTTCAAAAAATTGGCCATTTTTAGTAAAGTATTATAATACAAGATTTTCTTTTTGATAACCTAATATAAGTATTTATACTAAAACTTTAGAACAGTTTCATTATCATTTCAAATATCTTCAGAATTGTAAAATACAAGAAGTCATTATCTGTTGATTTAGTAAAAGGTATATTTGCAGCTTTATCTTACTTTTTAAACTGATACAAATATGATATTTTTTAAAGTTATCTAACTATTCCTCTGAATAATAAAAGTTTCCTATAGAAAATTGTTTAGCAAAATAATTTATTATTATTTTTAAGATATTACCATTAACTAATATGCTTTATATTAAATGTATTATTAAATATCAATTCAAATATATAATATATTTTTAATTAAAACCATTTTAAACTATAAAATTTTTTAATACTTTTTTGTTTTTCTAAAATAAAAAGCCAATGTTTTTTTCTTTGTAAAATATTGGTAAACTGTTGATTGTTGTGTAAGTTTAATATTAAGAATAATTAGATTTTTTCTTTGATTTTACAAAGTTTTTATTTTTGTGCAATTGTAGTAAGAATAAACTTTTTTTGTTGACATACATATTGTATTAGTATTAAATTTTTAAACAAATTTTTTTGTATTCTGATAAAAAAAGATTATTTGCATAAATAATTATCTATAGTAACTATAATAAACTAATTTTTAATTTATGAATTTATGTAATTATTTAGTATATCAAATATATAACTAATATATTTGATTAACAAATATGAGTTCAGATATGATATACTTTACAGAATAGAATTGATATTGTTAAGTTTAACTTAACGATATTGTTTTGATGTTATTTTGATATTATTTTGATATTATTTTAATATTAATTTAATATTGATGTGATATAAATAAAGTATTATCATTTCAATATCATATCAATTTTGAATTGATATTAAATTAATATTGAAATAATAATTAAAATGACATTAAAATGACATCTTTAAGTTAAATTTAAATATGTTGTTTTGATGTTATTTCTATTATCATTTTAATATCATTTCAATATTAATTCAAAATTGATATGATATCAAAATGATAATACTTCATTTCAATATCACATTGATATTAAATTAATATTAAAATGATATTACTTGAAAACTTGAAGTTTCTGTAAAGTATAGCATTTTACTATATAATTTGTTATATTTAATGTAATTAAATATATGAAAATCAGTTCTGTATTATTTAGTTCAATATAATAAAATTTCAGTATATTTAAGTTTATAGATAAAATATAAAAATACTTTTCAGTAATTAATTTTCTTGCCATTTATATAGTTATTTTAGCATCTGATACTATAATCACAATTTTCTCTAATTCAATTGAAATTAAACCTTTTTATTTTAATAATATTAAAAGTTCAAATATAAGAATTTATTAATATATTTTTTAAAGTATAAATATATTGTCTTTTATTTGAAGTAATTGTTATAAATGCATAAATAAATCTTTCTAAAAAATTATACTATTTATCAACTACTACATCAGGAAATTTTATAGCGCGAAAAATTGCGTAAGTTTACGATTTTGTAAGTTTATGAAAGTTTATGGCATAATATTTCAAAAAATTTCAAAATATTACGTAAGTTTACAATTTCGTAAGATTTATGTGATATTACGGTTAAAATATTACGTAAGTTTACAATATCGTAAGATTTACGCAATATTACGGTCAAAATATTCTGCAAATTTATGAAACTGTAAACCTGCGTAATATTACGGTTGAAATATTTCAAAAATTTACGAAACTGTAAACCTGCGTAATATTACGGTTGAAATATTTCGAAAATTTACGAGACTGTAAACCTGCGTAATATTACGGTTGAAATATTTCGAAAATTTACGAGACTGTAAATCTGCGTAATATTACGGTTAAAATATTTCGAAAATTTACGAGACTGTAAACCTGCGTAATATTACGGTTGAAATATTTCGAAAATTTACGAGACTGTAAACCTGCGTAATATTACGGTTAAAATATTTTGAAAATTTACGAAACTGTAAACCTGCGTAATATTACGGTTGAAATATTTCGAAAATTTACGAGACTGTAAACCTGTGTAATATTCTGTTTCGAAAATTTACGAGATTGTAAACTGCGTATGCAGTAGAACGTATACAAGGGGCATGTGATACTATTGAATAATCAAAAATAATATAAACACCTTTTCTTTTATATAAACACCTTTTTTTTAAGTTTGGGAAAGCAAATTTATTTTTATTTACGAATTTTTTATTATTTACAATTTTTATGTTAAAAATTAAAGTAAATTCTAATTTTTATTATAACTTAATAAAAAAATATACATTTGATACTTGTTCGCTACTATTTTATAAAATAGTACCCAGGCTGTACGGCGTGGACGTCAGTATCAGTCACAGCCCAAAAAAAACGTGAGTCTCCAGCCGATATTTGGTACGGACTGGGCCTAGCTACGCACAATAAATAAAAAAACAAAAACTTAATAAATAAAAAAATAAAAATAATTATCTTCTACAATACGTAGGTAAGTTTCTCCTTCTCCTACGATCGTCACGCGTATCTAAAATTGATCAAATTTATCAAATTTAAAATGTGAACGTAAAATAGAATGTAATATTAATTATAAAATTTTATTATAGTATAATTACCCGGCCTCTCCCAAAATCTCGTTCTAAATTCGCGATAATATCTTTTGGCCGGTACGCGTCCACAGCCGCCGCCCAGGCCGATCGGTACCATTACGATAAAGGACATAGTTCTAAATATCAAAATCAGTTTGAATATTCGGTAAATACATTTAATTTAAATGAATGTAATTTTATTTATTTACTTACATGGTAATCCCTGACGAGGTTCCTCCACTTTTGGCTGCACTGTTGCCCGGAAACCCTCGTTCGAAATATTCTATTTATTCTGATTCAATTAAATGGATTGGTTAATTTGAATTTAAATTCTTTCTTAAAGAAAATTATAGATATTAGTCATATGAACCTATTGGCAACAGAGTCCCAAAAATCATGGCGGCCTACCATTAATATTATGGTAGGCGCGGTTTCTGTCGCGGCGTATGTCGACAAGTTCGTCCATCATAGCCCAGTTCCAATGGATGTTATAGGAACGACGACGTGTTTGGCGAGGCATTATTAGATTTGATTTTATTTTTATAATTTGATTTTGGGATGAGTAAAAATTTGAAAGAAAGTCGTAAAATGTCACTTTAAATAAAATTTGAACAATACCTCTTTGGTTTGATTTTATTTCTCGTTTCAATTAAAATTTAATTTATTAGACTTTTCATCATTAAACATATTAATTAAATCTCATGCGGATATGGATTATCTAAATATAAATATCATGATTCTAAATATAGATATAAATCACTTAATTTATTTTAATTTTTTTTTTAAAAAAAATCTTAGTTTGATTTCAATTAAAAATAATTAAAAATCATGTACATGTTTTGGTTATTTAAATATAAATATCAATATATTATATTTAAAAATAAAACAATTTATTATTAGCACATTCTATTGAATTTTTAAAAAAAAATCATCAATATATCATATTTAAAAATAAAACAATTATATTCTGATTAAATATTTTGCGTACATTTCTTAAAAAAATCATAAAAAAAATCTTGTACGTCGTACATGCAATTACTAAATATCATCCCTTTGTGATAAATAAAAAATTACGCAACACAAATTCAACACAAACTCAACACAAATTTAACAAATTTAACGAAATTTGGCCAAAATTAACAAATTTTTTACCAGAATTATCAACACAAATTGAACACAAATTTCAGTCACGATTTATTTATGTCACGCCCGTGTTGTTAATAATTAAATAAATAAATCTGCATTTTATTTATGATATGGAAAACGTGACCATAAATTCTTTTAAGGATATAATTTTATTAAAATAAATCAAAACTCCTATATCAAGTGACTAAAAAATATATTTATTTACGAAATATTCATTTTGTTTATCAAATCGGGGTACTATGTGAACGACACCATGTATAGACTCTATAGCTACAAAGTTATATAATTCTATCAATTTTAAGTGAGGACATCCATATAAATATGGGTTCCTTTTAGATTTAAAATCGTACCATTGAATTAATGCGAGATTTAGCGGTGGGTCTGTTAATACTTCTGCTAACAATAAGGCCTATAAATAATAAATATTTATTAATACTTTTATAATAAATTATTACATAAATTGGAAAAATACCTGTCCATAACAAAGTCCTTTGTCTGATATATAATCATTTGATTCTTCAGAATCCATTGAAATAGCTATGTCGCTAAACCATACTTTATTATGATACCTGTTTGTGGCACGCATTATGGCACCATTTTCCAGTGTTACCGATCCGTATATGTTTATTCGGGTTTCACTCAATAATTGTGAAACCATCAGTAAATCTAGATATGAATCCAGACAACTTATAAATCTAGCAAAACCAGTCTGCATTTTATTGTCTACGGAATCTTTTTTTTCATTAAAAAATGTATTTGCATCTTGTAAAGAGAATTCAAAGAGTCTTGCAGAAAATTTACAAGTGCGAGGTGTTTTTGCCGGATTCACTGAATGTTGAGACATTCTAATAGATATTGCTTGACGTTTTATCTATTAATTTAATTTCCATCTTAAGTTATATAATAAATATATACAATAAATAAAATTTTCAAATACTTACAGTTCGTAAAATCTGAGGTTCGACATCTTTTTTATTGCTAATTCGGTAGGGTATTTTAACGAAATATTTGTGAAGACTTTCGTAAGTTTCTGTAGTATAGCCATTTATTGCGCCGTAAGATCGTATTGAGTCAATAATATGATAAACCCATGAATGCAATTTAGGTAACTTCAAATTGGAAGGAGAAACAAATTTAAAAGCCTTGACAAACATCCGGGCCCATCTATGTATTGCATTCTAAAACTTAAATGTTAATTTAATTTATTTAATTTAAATTTTCAATTTTACTAAAATTTTAATACATACATTAAATTTCTCCAAGTCCACTTTCACTAAATTCTTCATATCTACTTAAAATATACATTTCATTCCAATATTCGTACAATTTCGTAAGATCATCATTATTTACAAAATTATCTACTTCATTGTTATTTTCATCATATAAATTATCAATAACAAATATCATGATTTTCATCAAACTTCGATATTCATTAGCAGTTAATCTTGCAATTGACTGCAGTCCATTGGAAAAAATTTTAATGGCGGGAAAACGTGGGATTGCTGCTAGACGGCGATCTACTTCTTCAACTAATTTATTACCATTAACATGTTGCAATTTTAAGATATCGCACGTGAAGATAATTTGATAACGAAATAAACCTAAATCTAAATGATGCATTCTGTCAGGAACAGTAGCCAAGTAGATATTTATATTCCTTGATAATATAAATATTTATAATTAATAGATATATATGTTATTATAATTATTTCTACTTTTGCATACTTACGGCAAATCCCAAAAAAAATTAGGTACAGATTCTATGTAAACAGATTTTTGTGTATCGTTTTCAAAATATTTACGCATTTCATCAGCGAGCTTCTAGTATTACATCATTAACCGATAAGTTTATATTTGCAAGATTGTCCCTTTTAATTAAACAGGAGTGACATGGAAGGCTTGAATTGGAGGATTTATAAACTAAACAAAAACTTGCGGCTTCTGGCCAATCTGCAATAATAGTTGAAACTCTAGGATAAAACCAGGTATTTTCATTATTTATAAAAAGGTCTATACCATCTTTTAATAAAATAATTGGTTCTAGTAAATGACGTAAAGATTTATGAAAGGTATCACGAACCAGATCTTTATTTGCAGCTTCTAAAATTGGTAAATATCCCAAAAGTTGCTTTGCATCCTGTTTATTACGACGCCATATTGGGATATTGCCTAATGAAATATATATTGGATGCAATTGACTTTTTCCTAATGTATCTGTAGTTGTTGCATCTGAATATAAAATAATTGATAATAATTTGGAACCAGTAGGTAAGGATTCTTGCGTAGTTTTCCACCATTTTCCAGTGTTTTGTTCACATGTAAATACTTTCTCTATTATACTATAAAATAATATAAATAAATTAAAATAAATATTATTTAAATTATTGAATTAACTAATATTTACTATTTACCTCATAGTTTTCGTAAGATAGCGCAAAATTTTGTGTTATGTCAGGAACAGTTAAGATATTTTTGATGCACTGTATTAAGTTTTGATAATAAAGAAAATAATCTTTATCTTTATGTTTTGTTATAAGAACTTTACTAAATTCTAAATTAGAAAACTTCATATTATTCATAAATGCTCGTCCCTCGTTCAATATTTTTTGGTAATGGTGATTCTGTAAGATTTGAATGTTTATTAAAAAAACGTATTATTTCATTACCACCTTTATTGTTTATTTTATATTTCGTTACTAATAACATTAGATCTTTATAAGCATCATTAGGAAATTCTGTGCAAGTTTTGGTATTGAGATTTTTGGGTTCTTCAAAAATTTCAGGCTCTTCAGATGAATCTAATATATTTTCAAAGTTACTATCTTCAAGGCTCATCTCTGATATTGCACTTCCAATACTGTCAAATGACATATTTTGTACATTATTATCATCACTCACCTAAAATTATAAACCAAAATGAGTTAGTATAATTTGAGTTTTTTCTTTAAAAAGAATAATCTGGAATAACATAATTACCTCAACTTTATCATTTTCATATTCACTACTTAGATTACTTCTTGTATCCATTTCACTGCTATATTTTTCACTATCATTATTATCATCATCATCTTCTACTTCTACTTCTACATTTTTTAAGCATTTTTGGGCGTGTTGAGTATATGCAAAGCGTTGACTGAATATTCGCATACAAAGGGGGCATTTGAAACTCATGTTACTAAATTAACGCGTCAAATTTGATGAAAAGTATCAATTCACTATTTAATTTATATGAGATTATGTGTGCTAATAAAATTATATTGCAAATTCATTGTAAAAATTTAATGAATTAATTGAATGGATTACAATTGATTGAGTTATTTGAATAGACATGACTACGCAAATTTACGCATTAATGAATGGAACTGGCTGTAAGAATCTGGTGGCTAATATCACGGAATCATTCGCAATTTTACGCATTATAGCAAAATTTAAAATATGCGAAACACTCAGCAATTTTGCTGTCGGGAAACTTGCCGAGTTCTAGGTTGGCAAATCTAAAAATAAATGTAACAAGTCTATGATGTACCATATAAATATTGTTTATTATTTTATTTACTATTTCAATTTGCCGGCAACCTGCCAAGTGAATCTGACAGCAAAAGTGCTGAGTGTTTCGCATATTTTGAATTTGCTGTAACGGGCTATAAGAATTCAGATGGCTTATTCAATCGGCTAATCATCTGATAATCAGCCGCAAATTTATTGGCTTAACACGGCAAATCACTTTTACAATAATGGACGGATGATCAGCCACAAATTTATGCGATAATCAGGTTATAAGCGCTCAAGATCACTATCAATCTGATCAGCCAAATGAGTTCACTGGCTGCAACTTTTTTTTTCCATGCATAAAAGCCCCTAACATGTGTAACATGTTATTTTTTTATAAATTGGATTTGATTAATATTTCGATTGTACTATGTGCTTTTACGAGAGTTTTTTTTTAAAGTTCTCTTATGAAAGTGTTACAATATTTTTTCGTAATATCACGATGCAAAATTTTTGCATTAGTACATTCATTTTTTGTAATATTTCGCATTAGTTCATCCATTTTTCGCAATATTTCGCAAGTTTTTTTTCTTTTTAGTATAGAATGGCGGAAATTACCTTATGACAGCTTGCCTCCTTTTTCTGAATTTCTGATTCATGTATTTCCCCCTTTTTCCTCATCCTTTTCGAATTTTCTAGTTCACCTTTTTCTCATATATTTCCTCTTTTTTCTCATATATTTCCTCTTTTTTCATATTTTCGTTTCAAATTTATTATCATAATGGCTACAAAGCGTGGCGAGAAACGAAGAATTGACGATAATGAAAGATTTTCAAAACGTAGTACTGAGGGTAGCGAAGCTGAGAAGCGAGTGAGAATATCTGATGATAGTGTTGATGGTATATATGACATAATATGTATCATATTCTTTATAAAAGAAATTATATAATATATAGTTAAATTATATTTTATTGTTAAAGTTAATAAAAAAACAATAGAAAAACTATTAAGAACCAATTCGCAGATAATTTCTAAGCTTGAAGTTCTTATCACCGGACAAAAAAATCTCGAAACCCGTCTCTCGAGCATAGAAAAAAAGCTCAACGATAATAACAAAAATAATAATAATACAATAGATCCGGAGTATGTAAAGGTAATAAAGATGAATATTATTTAATGTAAACCTGAAATGCTAACCTCATTTGATTAGGAGCTCGTTAAGAAGGTGTCGAAAATTTTATTTGAAAATTTTGTTTATCCTTCGCAAGACGAGTACAAACTCGCTACCGAAAAATATTTAAAAGACGAAAATCCGGAATTTATGCGCCAGTTCAAAAAAAATCAATGGATTATTTTTTTCGAAAAAAAAATTGCCCGACTGTAAGTTAAAGCAATTATGAATTTTATTAAATTTCATACTAACATTTTTTTTTAATAGTTAGTACAACAACATAGAAGCATACGAGGGACGTTCACGTCTAGAGTTAAAGACGTTATGTATTCTGTTTTCGAAGCGACTGGGCATAAATTACCGTCTATTAACACTCAGGCTAGTCCGTCAAAGATTCAGGAATGGAAGAGTAAGGCGGAGGTGAAAAGATGTTACAACAACCTATTTAAAAAGGTTAAAGATGGGCAACCTACGACATATATGTCGCTGATAATTGATAAGTTGCGAAAAGAAAATAAAAATCCTCAAAAACACAAATAGCGTATGCGATTAGCGTATGTGAAACGTACTTAAATCCTAATAATCAAAACATTCAAATGAGCGAAAGTATAATGAAGTCGAAGATAATCAACAACTTAGTAAGTTTTTAATTTACAATTTGCAAAATGTGAATTATTTGAATTACAGTTTATTTATTTATTTATTGATTTTTAGCAAAAGTTGGAAAATAGGGATAAATTTACACATTCGGACGATGATTCTCATGATGGTAATGATGTAGACGATGGTGGTGATAGAGCAGCTGACGATAGAGCAGGTGCGGCTGATGATGGTGTGACTAACGATGGTAGGCCTAACGATGGTGCGGCTAACGATGATGCGGCCGAACGATGGTGCAGCCAACGATAGTGCGGAACGACGATGGTGCGGCCAATGATGGCATAGCTGACGATGATATACTTTCTATTGACTCTTATAACACGGAGGAGAAAGGTCGGTATGTAAATAGTTTATTAGAGAATTATGGGTTGCATAAAAAATAAATATTATTTTTTATATATATCACACGTAATAGCATTTTTTTTACCATAATTAATATAGTTTTAATAAATAAAATGGTTATTAATTCTTAACAACACGGGTGTGACATAAATAAATCGTGGCTGAAATTTGTGTTCAATTTGTGTTCAATTTGTGTTGATAATTCTGGTAAAAATTTGTTAATTTTGGCCAAATTTCGTTAAATTTGTTAAATTTGTGTTGAATTTGTGTTGATAATTTTTAATTTATCACGAGGGGATAATATTTAGTAATTGTGCATATACAATTTCTGTGATTTTTTAAAATGCGGATTTCCGTAATTTTACGATATCGTATTTTCTGGCCAATCAAATTAGGCTGATCCTTGCATGTGATTTAATCATTTAATCATTTAATCATGCACGTGTTTTTGTCTTATTTATTTTTGTTTCTTATTTCTTTATTCTTTTGTTCAATATTTTTAATTTTTTTGTCTCTTCTTTCTATTATTTCTTTAATTATATACAATATATTTACATATATTTCATAATTTATTGCTTTGCAGGTATAGAAATATTTGTTTATTAATACTAATTATTTTCATTTTTTTTATCTCTTTGTTATTTTGTATCGTAATACTAACAATAATATCCATGTTTCCTTTATTCCTTTTTACTTGTACTTTAATACTAACGATACTAACAATACTAACAACATGTTTATTTTTTCCTTTCTCTTTATTTCTTTATTCTTTTGTTCAATTACTTTGCAGGTATAGAAATATTTATTTATTAATACTAATTATTTTAATATTAATGCGTTTTTTTTTACCTCTTTGTTACTTTATGTCGTAATACTAACAATACTATCTACGTTTCCTTTATTTCTTTTTACTTGTACTTTAATACTAACGATAATATCCATGTTTCTTTTACTCCTTTTACTGTTTCTTTAACTCTTTTTACCTTAATACTAACAATAATAACAATATTTCTTTTATCTTTATATCTAATACTAACGTTACTATAGCTGTTTCTCTTCTTTTTACGTCTAATAATATTGTTACTCTACTCTTTCTTTTTTTTACTTTTATGTATTCTGTATATATTAATAAATACTTGTAATTTTTTATGATTATATCTAATAAAACATACATTATATAAACTTATAGTACAGAAAATGAAGTATTATTTATCGAAATATTTTGAAATATTACGAAATATTAAGTTGTGTAAAATCACAGAATATTACGAATCGTCAAATTATGGAACATTACGCATCATAGAATTTCAAAATATTTTAAAAAGTTGCGAAGTATTACGCAGTAAAATTACGGAATATTACGAATCGTAAAATTACGAAGCCTTGCATACAGTAATATTTCGAAATATTTTAAAAAGTTACAAAATATTACGCTTACGCAAACTTGCGGCGGGTCTGAAAACTTACGAAATATTATGTAAAATTACGAAATATTGCGAACCGCAAAATTACGGAATATTACAAATCGTAAAATTACGAAGCTTTGCATATCGTAATATTTCGAAATATTTTAAAAAGTTACGAAATATTACGCTTACGCAAACTTGCGGCGGGTCTGGAAGCTTACGAAATATTATGATGTGTAAACTTGCGCAACTTTTCGCACTATATAATTTCCTGATGTATTTATAATAAAATTAAAATATTAATATATAGTATATAATAATATTATTTAATTTGATATAACTTTAAATAAATCCTAATATTAAATTTTTTTTATATTTGAACTTTTCTTAAAATTATAAAAATTATATTAATTTTTTATTTAAAAAGTTATTAAAAGGCCTGTTTTTTAGAAAAATTAAAATAAAAATAACTAATAATTAAAAATAGGATTTTATAATAAATAAAAAATTGTTGTCTGAAGCATAGCAGAAAATATTAATGGTTAAATATATTATAATACAAAGTATATCTGTGATCTGTCTGCAGTCTGCATACATGATTGACTAATAAGATATATTATTAATTATTATTACGTGATCAGATTTTTAGTAATGTGCTTGGCATGTAATTTTAAATGAGTACTTTAAACATTATAATGGATTTCGTTATCTAGTATAAATACTTGATTAATTTTATTTTTTTTATGGTGCCAGAACTCTATACTTAAAAATATTTCAAATGTTTAATTTATCACATAAGAAGCACAATAGCCAATAAAAACTCCCAATTTTGGACAAAAAATAGAAAAAATGGATACAAGCATATACAAAAAAGGAAATCAGCTAAAGAATAAAGCAGAAAGTAGTATTTGTTTAAGAAGAATCAAGCCGATGTGAGGTTGAATTTAGGCTTTTTAGGCTTTTAAGTAAATTAAGAACATTTAAAGCTATTTTAAGATCCCGATCTGCCAACTCTTTCTTGTAGATCCTTGGTCAAAAATTTCGCGGAAGAAATTTTTTATTCTTCATATTAACACATCTCTTATTTTACTACTAACATGCCTCCCAAAGGTAACAAAAAAGCTGGCAATAACCCTAATGGGGGACCTGCCAAGCGTCAAGACAAACGAAACAAAAATAAAGACTCTGGCTCTGACGTTTTGAACTCAGATAATGAACAAACAAACAATAAAAACAACCCTTCCAAATGTACCCGTACGCTCCCAGAAAACCTATGGAAGAAGACTACGTCATCGACTCAGCGGCTGATGCTGGAGGTAGCAATACTACTCCTCCTCAACAAAATAATGCTGACAATTTTTCGTCTTCTCCTCCCAAAGATACTACTGCGCCTTCTGCGCCTGGTTCTGTCGTGTCTGGTACTGACGCGTCCATGCATGCTCCAAAAGACAAAGAAACTTCCCCCTTAGACGCATCTCCTAATAAGGACATTATGGATACCAATGATACTTCTCCTCTTCCCCTTGACACACCCACTATTTCCATTCTTAGGCGTGATTTTCAGGCTGCTGCGGCGCCTAACACCTCCCCCTGATTTTGTCAAGAAATATCCTACTAATCGGGCTATGATTGACGCTGTCAATAATCTCCTTTTGGAAACTTATCACTCTTACACTGGCCATGCTCGCATGTCTGGTTCTGGTGATCTCAAAAGATTAGTCATTCATTTTAATTCAACCACTGAACGTGATGCCTGCCTTTCCCTCCGACATGATGATCTTGCTGATCTAAAATTTTTTCTACATGACCCTCAGCAACTCCGAACTGATGAAGATCTCTGGGCTATTCAAGTTACTGACATCCTATTTTTCATCAAAAAAGATGATATTATTGCCCTTTTCAAAAAATATGGTAACATACAATCCTGTCACCTTCATACACGTACCAATGCCAAAGTCCAACAAGCTCGTATCGTTTATGATGATGCTTCCTCCATCCAACATTTCATGGATAAACAATGGGCGATCTATTGTTATTCCACTTGTTTATGCATTACGCCATGCTCTCTTACCCTCGAACAAAAGAAATCACGACGTGAATTCGTCGCTGTTTTATCTCAGCTCCCTCCTAACACAAAAGATGTGCATTTAGCGCCTTTGGTACGAGCAATTGGCGCTATGGCCGTTAATATCCCCCTATCTCTTAATTCCTACAAACCAAAACGATGGGCTTACATCACTTTTAATTCACAACAAATGATGGATACCGCAATGGAACAATCAATCGCCCTGCAAGGCCATAGGCTCCAATGGGAACTCCCGGAAAATACAAACAAGCTTTGCCATAGATGCGGCAAACTTGGCTGCGCCCCTACTGCATGCCCGTTGAATAAGCTGCAGTGTTCGTCTCCATCACCCTGTTACTTACTTAGAACTTAAAACGTTTCAATATTGGACAATCGAATAACCATAATTCTTCTGCTAATTGCAATAGACATCGTTCCCGTTCTCAATCCAATGATCGTTCTAATTCTCGACAACGTAATCGTTCAGCCAGTACTACTGGTCGGCACAATAATAATACCAATAATACTTCTTTGCCCAATTCTCCTAACTCCAATAATTCTACCCAGTCTGCACAATGATCTCGATCTAATGAATGTAAAGGCAAAGACCGTTCAGTTTTCTTTTCCACTTCCCAACGCAATAGTACCTCTACTTCCAACTCATCTGGTCATAAACCTCCCTTGGTGGATCCTAATTGTTCCCAAATTCAAGAGATCCTTTCGGTGCTCAAAAGCCTTCAAGAAGATATGGCTAGTGTACGTGCTAGAATTCATGCTCTTGAATTAGCTGATCAGAGGATGTCTCAGCTAGAACTTCGTGTTTTTGGACATAAGCAAGACGATGTTCTCCCACCTGATCCCAATGATTCTTCACATATGCTTGTTGACAACCACCTATGCACCCCCCCTTATCTAACACAATCCAACCCGCCCACTTCGAACAGGCCTATTTCTGGCCCAGTTCTCTCTCCCCCAACGGTTCCTATTCCCCGTTTCACCATTTATTCTTCCCCTATCCCCGAAACTGCTGATGAAGCAACTATTAATAAAGAACGTGCTGAAATTTATTCATTTCAACGATCTTTAGATAACAAATTTGATCACTTATCCGGCTCTATTGAAAGATTTATTAGCTCCATTTCTGGTGACTCTTCCTCAGACTTAGTCAATAAGACTTCGTCTGATTAATTTGTTATCCTTTTCTTTCACCCTGCAGTTTTTATCATAGTGTTATAATGATGAACGATAATATAGATTATGATACCTTTGTGCGAAATCCCCCAACCCCGTTGATTTTAGTGATATTTTTAATGATCCTTTATCTGATACTTTATTTTCTTCCTCTTCCTCTACTTCTCCCATATTCTTTTAACATTTCTTCCTTTAATGTTAATGGTCTTAAAACCCCTGGTCAAGGTTCTTTTAAAATGGACCAAATCTCTTCTTTCTTTTTACAAAATCACATTTCCTTTGGCGGTATTGTTGATACTCATCTATCACCTAAACAAATGAAATTTTTGTCTAAACGAGTTTGTGATTATACTTCTTTTCATTCTGATTTGGATTCCACCAAACACGGCCGTTCTTCTGGTGGTGTTTCTTTATTCATACATAACTCTTTAGCCACTCATGTTCAATTTTATCAATCCCATTCCTCCCGAATTCTTTTTGTAGACTTGTTTTTTAAAGGCAATGTTAAATTGCGTATATTTGTCGTCTATATTCCCCCTACAAATGATCTTGTTCTTCGTTACGAAGTCATTGATCAAATAATTTCTCTAATTTCCCAAACCTCTTCACAAAATTTTCACCATGCTATTTGCGGTGATTTTAATATGAATTTGGAGAAATATTACCCTATTTTTTTGCATCAACCTCAGGTTGCTGCTAAACGAATTCACAAATTATTTCATTATTTGCTTTCTCATAATTATGAAGACTGCACTTTCTTAACCTATCCGGTACCTTAGGTACTTATCACCATCTGGACACTATTACCCGTATTGACTTTGTTTGGTCTTGTCCACTTCTTCGCCAATATATATTAACAGCTTCTATTTTTGATGCTCATGATTTACACATTTCTGACCATAACCCTATTATTACATATTTTGATGTTTCATTATTATCAGATGCTATTAAATCTGCACGAGCTCGTCAACTTGGTCGCAATACTCAACGTGGTTTTAAATATGATTCCATTTCTACTGAACAGTGGACTGTTTTTGCTGATGATTTGGATATATTATGTCCAATTGATCCACTTATTTTTGACGCTTGGCCTCTCAATCAGAAGTGTGAATATCTCCATTCCAGGATTATTAAAGCTGCTAATTCCACCTTACCTTCAGTTACTGTGGGCAATACCTATGTTCCAAAGAAGCCTAAAGATTTGGATAGTTTATGCCAGTCTTATAGATTTTTGTCTAAAGTGGCTAAAACTATCCGTTCTCTTCATAAAACCCCTATCTCATACTCTATGCATTATGAAACTAAGTGGTCTTCATATTATATACGTCTTAATAATATTTTATCCCTTTATAAACAAACCTTTGTTACGCCTATTACTTTTCCTCCCTTTCTTCGAGATGCAAGAATTGATGATTTTGCCAATTTACTTCAAACTCTAGAAAATATGACTTTGCTTTTGCGAAGTCTTCTTTTACTTAAAGAAAAAGAATTTCAAGCCTTTTTTATTCAGGCTAAAATTGATGCTCGGAATGATAACTTCACCAATGATATTTCCACTTTTATTGAATCTGCTTTGTCACGAACCAGACGACAAATTGTTCTTGATCGTGTCTTCATAGATCATCCAACACACCCTACTTTATTAACTTCTCCAGATGCTATTGACCAAGAAGTTAATGAACATTTTCAAAATTTTGTTCCAATTACTTCTACTCCTCCTTCTTCCATACAGGATTTGCCTGAACGATGGTCTAATGCTTATGCACCACTTGCTGATGTTTCTCCAGCTATTTTTGATTCACTAATGGATCCTCCTACCCTTGATGAATGGTCCTCAACAATTTCCTTCATGCCTAACGATAAAGCCCCAGGTCCTTCTATGATCTCGTATAAGATGCTAAAACACCTAGGTCCTTCTGCTTCTGCTCTGCTTTTGCTTTTAACTTAATTTGCGCCTGTCTATCAGACGCAAATATCCCTGATTTATGGAGACAAGCTACTGTCTTTCCTATTCCCAAACCGCATGAATGGAAATGCCAACTCAAAAATACACGTCCTATCACTTTATTGGAGGTGATTCGAAAGGCTTTGGTTAAACTTTTTTACAATCGTCTCGCTCTTTTGCTTGCCTCTTACCATGTTCTCCAAGGCGGTAATTTTGCAGGTTTACCTGGAGGTTCCTGTCGTGATCCTATTATTACTCTGGAATCCATTATCCATGATTCGGTAGTTACTAAACAACCCTTATGGATCCTCTCTCAAGACATTTCAAAAGCATTTGACTCTGTAGATTTATCTATGTTGCGTTTTGCTCTCCAACGTTTACGGTTGCCTCAAAATGCAATTCAATTCTTACTCTCTTTATTTATGTCACGTTCTAACCGTGTCATTACTGCACATGGCCCTACTCCACCATATAGAGTTAGAATTGGAATAGACCAAGGTGAAGTTATCTCTCCGCTTTTATGGATTATTTATTTAGACCCTTTGCTCACAGTTCTCAAAAATGAGAAGAAAGACCCTTATCGTTTGGTTTCTCCAATAGCTTCCTGTACTGTTTTATCAGATTCTTGTTCTCTTGATGTTTTAGAAATTAATAATTTGGTGTTCATGGATGATTCTACTTTGATCTCTTCCTCTAAAGAAGGAATGGAACATATGCTGTCTATTACTGAAGAATTTTATTGTTTAAACAATACCTCAGCCAACCATAACAAATATGTTTTAGCCACTAATGCAGTTGCTGCTTCTCGAGATTTGTCTCCTATAGCCTTTAATTTGTCAATTTCATCGCTCAACTCCACGCCCAACATTATTGTTACTCCTATCCCTATGTCCTCATCTTTCCGGTTTTTAGGAGTTTGGTTTAATATTAACGGCTCTAGGAACTTTATCCGACAACAACTTAAATGAAAATGTAACTCTTTCTCTGCAATTCTTCGCCCTGCGAAACTGACTGTTCAACAAGTGGTGTATCGTTATAATACTGTTTTGATTCCGAAATTGGATTATCGGATGCAAGTCACACATTTATCTGAGGCTGAATGCTCCACTATTACTTCTTCAGTTCGTGCCTTAGTTAAACACAAGGCCAAATTATCACGCTCTATTTCTAATGTGGTGTTATATTTAACACATGCTTTGGGTTTGATCAATTTATTTTCATTTCAACAACAAAGTCATTTTACTAATTTATTTCTGTTAGCAAATTCTTCTTCTGTTTTTATGAAATCACTATTTAATTATAGGTTGCGATTTATTCAATTTTATTGTTTAATTCCTATTTCTCCTTTAATGGTTTTGGATTGGACTTGTTGGTCTTCTCTTATAATTTTTAAACAAGATTATATCGCTAATACTCTAGCTTCGTTACTCTCAACTCCCTTTCGTTTGTCACATGCTAATTTATCGTTTGTGCCTGATTTAACCTACCCCAATGGCCATACTCCCATTTATCAATGTCTTTCTTTGGATGTATTTAAAGCCAACTTAACAAGACTTCAAAAACGTGGCCTTTTTTACCTTTCGCAACTTTTGACACCTCAAGGAACACATTTGCTCTCCTGGTCTGTCATATATGCTAATTCTGTTCAAAAGCGTGGTAATGCCCGTCTTCCCAATTGGTACAAGAATCTCTTTACTAATGTCACGATTCCAGATAAACCTGGTTTATTAAAAGACCGATTTATGACTGAACAACGACCTGTGAGCCAGATTGCTAAAGAACTTACTCCTTACATTTCTCCTTCTGGTTATAAGAAGAATTGGATTGTCACGATGAATGATAATGGCCTTCCGTTATTCGGTAAACAGATCCAGATCCAACCTAAACGCTCCACTTGTACCATTGTACATTGGATTTCAGACTGCTTATCTCATCGAGCGATTTGATTACTCTACAACCTTGTCCCTGGCTGCAATTTAAATATAAATAAATCTTCCTATTCAAAGAAATCAGTTGCTACTGGTTCTGTTTCTTGCTCCTATTCGGCCTCTCTTTGTCAGTCATAGATCTTACCTATGAAGAAATCATCCATTTTGAATCACACATCCAGCTTGACTGCTACAGTGTTGTGGGCAGAAATCATGAACTTTGTTACCTCATTTTGTAATCCTTCAGTTCGCTCGATGCCTGCTGCTGATATTTCCCATACTTTCTTCGATACTGTTGACAAGGCTTTGTCTACTCCACATTTACTTACGACTGGCGATGTTGCTGCATCATCATCGGTCGTGCTTTCTCCAGACTCACAATATACCTTTTACATTGATGGTTCTCTTATTAACTTAGGAACTAGTGATGTTTCTATGGGATGGGGTTGGGTTCAAATTGTCAAAGATTCTGGCTTTCTCAACTCTATTGCCACTTATAAGCGGGGTATTATTCGTGATTGGCCTTCCTCTTCTCAAGCCGAAGCTGCTGCTATTTATGCTGCTTTATCAGCTTCTCCTGCCAACTCCGTAGTTCGATTCACAGTCTTCCATCGAAAGTTTGAAACATTGTTTCTTATCTGATTATTCAGATTCTCATCTTTATTATAAGACTACCAATTTTGAACTTTGGGCCATCATCCAACAACTGATTGTGGATAAACAACTTTCAGTTTTACTTTTCAAGGTTAAAGCTCACTCTAATTTTTATTGGAATGACTTCGCTGACTCTCTTGCCAATACTGCCCATACATCTGACGATGCTATTCTTATCTCCCGCCTTGATCTTGCCGCGGTTCATGATTATATTATGACTTATGATGACGTAGTCTGTGAATCCAACCCAAGACATCTGTTTAAACAATATCATCAGATGTTGTATATGAAAGACCTTTTAGCCCTTTCTCGCTTCCGCTTTATTTCTCTTTTAACAGATCCATCCCGATATGTGGTTGATTGGGCTCTTACAAATGTCTCTAGACATCACACGTTGAAATTTCAACTTTTTCTGGAAGACTTACCTACTTTGGAATCACTGAAAAGGACACGACCTGATTTATACGTAGAGATTCTACCCTGTCGTTCCTGTGAAGACCACTTAGAAGATTTTATGCACTTATTTTTATGCAAAAAGCGCCGTGTTAAATTACATCAAATTTTAACGTCATATCTCCACCACCTTACCCAAAAAATTAAAGAAGCGGGTGATAATGCCAATTGTGATTACTCTTCTTCAATTAATAGAGTTACTTCCCTCCCTTGCTGGACTTGTTCTCTAACAATTGGTCTTCCTATAGTCTCGTCCGTGGCTGTTTGCCTACTGCTTTTCTGGAAGTTTTTGAAAACTTAGGTATTCCTCACCTCACTGCTATGAATGTGGTTGCCGCCATACATAACAATTTTATCAACAAATTCCGTAAACGAATTTGGAATCCGTGTTCGTATGATAAAGGATTATGGGAACATACGATGAACATTTCTTCAAAACTTAAACAATCTTCAAGGCCTAAAGGTTTGCCCAAATCTTCTTATTTACCTTACTCGTCTTTACTACCTTCGACCCATGTTGATTCACGTGACTCCAGAACCGATTGGTTAAAAAACTCGATGCAATATAGATTATCTTGGTTTAATCACATTTCGGGTTTTATGGGTCATCTAACGGTGCTACTTAATAACCGCTTTTGCAGGATGGAGTGTCGATTTTAATAATGGGCGCGTCATTCGTTATTTTGTTAGCATAGTTGCTTCTACTTTGGTTGGAATATATCAAGGGGGAGATGTAGTGTTAGTATTAGTGAATTTTCTTTTGAACTTTCTTTTAATTTTAATTTCTTTCTAGGAGACTATATAGCTTTGTTTTTAGTTAGTTTTTATTTTATTTTCTTTTTCTTATATGTAAATTTGTAAAGTTTGATGAATAATTAATAAAGATAAAGGCTACTATGCCATGTTTGCCTAAAGCTATTTTAAGCCTTAAAATAATTAAATGTCAATACAAATTATATAAATTCTTATAAAATAAATGCATTTATGTGACTTTGTTGTTTCAAATTTGGGCCAAACATATAAAAATAATCAAATTTCAAATGCTTATAACTTTTTATGTAGATATTTTTTTGAAAATCTAACCGGTAATTTAATAGTACTTGTATTGTAGAACAAAGTTACTGGTTTATTTTTTTGAAATTTTATTTTATTAAAGTGTTGAAAGATTTATAAGTATCACAATTTTATTTTTGAGTATAGAATTTCGACACCATATTATCCCTTAAATGGTAAAATATTACAGATAAATTTGCCTGCAATTTTACCGAAAATTTGGTTCTCATCTAATTTTATGAAAAATGAAGTTATTCTAATAAAATTTTTTTTCGCAAAGAGCTTAAATCATAATTTATGTGACAATAATCATTATTTATTAATTACATATTATAAGATTGAAGATTGACCATTGGTCAAAAGTTGTATTTTTTAAATGACAAAAATTTTGAAAAATTTTGCATTTAACTTTGACGATCTCATTGGGATTTGATTGCAACTATATTAAAGCAGGACTCCGAAGAATACATATACAACTCAGATCCAGACCCAAAATATTAATATAACTTTATACGCCTAATTTTATTAGAAGCTTTATACAAAATCATCACATAAGTTCAAATTTTATTATAAATTATACAATTATAAATCTGAGTTTATATAAAAAAAAATTTTTAAAGAAAAATTTCAAATAAATTTTATTGAAAAATTCTAACAAATACTTAAAAAATTTCTTAAAAAACAACTATTAAAAAATAACTTAAATAAAATTTTTAAACAAAATTGCATGTTAAAATTTTAAATACCTTATAGATATTAATGCCCAATATGTATAATATAGTAAGTTTTATGCAAAAATTTGGGTGTATACTACAAAATAAAAGAAAATACATTTTGTTATGTATCTTACCACCCAGTGATCGTAAAAAGATGAAACACAGCTCGTTGGATTCGTCTTGACAAGACGAATCGAATGATAGTAGTTTCGTGTTTCTAGGTGTGATAGGTGTTGAGCTATACCACACATCGGCACTTTGTATTTTCGTCTACTGTGCATTTTTACATTTTATCACAAAACTCGGCATCTATCGCACCTAGAAATATGAAACTACCACCATTCGACTCGTCGTATTGAGACGAATCTAACAAGCTGTGTTTCGTTTCTCTACGATCACTGGATGCCGAGATATGTAATAAAAAGTATTTTTTTTTTAATTTTGTAAATGAATTTAAAAAAATTTCATCATTTTTATTAAAAAAATGTCTTTAAATGAACCCCTAAAAACTTCTCAAACAAAAAACAATTTCTATTAAAAAATATTTCAAGTGTTTTTTAAAACAAATAAAAAACTCTTTATTAAAAAATATCTTAAAAATTTCTTAAAACAAAAAATAAAAAAAATAAAAAATTTTAAACGTATATAAAAAAAATTTTAATATCCGTTATATAAAATGAAAATCTTACTTATAGTAAAAATCATTATTGTTATACAAATAAAAATCTGACTTTTTGCGTAACTGCTATTTGGTTATACAATTTCAAACATATGACTTATTAAGAAATTACATAGTAAGTTTATACAAAATTGGATCCCAGTATTATATGTATTTTTCAGGGTCCTATTAAAGCTTAATAGAATATGTAGAAATTTCTATGGTGAACAACTTTTGTTATGATGATTTTTAATGTTTAGAAGTGAAATTTGACTTTATATAGAACTATAAAAAAAGAATTATTTTTGTGAACTTGTAAAAAATGCATAAAGTTAAATTTTATCATCTCTATTTTATTCATTAGAGTGTGAAGTTTCATAATAAAAATAAAAAAATATATTAAAATGCTTTATAATGAAGCAGAATATTATGGTAAAGAAAATTATTTTGAGGTTAATTTGTAATTAATTTTGGTGATTAGCAGTCATTAACCACATATCAAAACTATACAATTGATGCTAAAAATGTAGATCAATATAGCTGCAGAATTATAGGATAATTCAAATCATATTGAATTTATTTTGAAAAATTGCAGGCAAATTTGCCGGCAAAACCGTTTAAGGGATAATAAGTTTAACTATATTAATTATAAATTTCATTTTTTTTAAATAAATATTTTTTTTTTTTTTTTAATGATCTATATATGCTTTATTGATATTAAGTTTATATACCATACAAACAAATTATCATGAGCTATATCCATCCAGTAGGATGCGATTATCAAAATGCTATCAAAATAAGTAAAATAAAATAAAATAAAATAAAGAATAAAAATAAAAGTAAAAGTAAAATAACAATAAATATAAAGTAAATTATATACAAATATAGAAAACTAAATTTAAAAATACAAAATAAAATAAAATAAAATAAAATAAAATAGGAATAAAAGATTAAATATTAAAAATTAAATAATACAATTTAGAATATGCTTTAAAATTGATTAAATAATCCCAAAATAAATTCACAATAAATTCCCAATAGGCTTAGTCATATTGTTTCTAAGTCTATCACAACATTGTTAATAATTTTTTTTGTTTTCTTATAAGCCCAACTGTACCACCAATTGTTACTAATTAACAAGCACATTTGATCATGTGCTTTTTTTCCCACCCTATGGAACTTTGATAAAATGGGATTTTCATTTAATGAAGTTTCTGACTGCACTGACTCATTCCGGAATGGAATATCGTCCAATCTTACCAATCTGATTTTCCTGTGAATCTATTAAATTGTTCTCTTTTAGGTATTGTTTATCCTGTCTTAGATGTTTAGAATTTTGATGTGAGGATTTGTAATAGCGATCCATATTTTCAGATCTATTCAGTTTATCTTTTCTTCTAATATTTCTTGCCTTTTCCCATGCCACAGTAGCATTACATCTTGGTAGCCAAATTAATTCTTTAAAATTTAAATGAATAATACATGAGTAAGAGGGTGAGAAGTAAAATGTTTTTTTGACTTCGATAATCCAAATGTCTGTTTTGAAATTTTGGAAAAATTAGTGTTAATCTTAGCTTCTAAAGCCAGTAAACAGAAGTCAGTGAACTTATTGTTATCATGTTGTGATCCTAGTATTTGATTTAATTTTTCACTTATAATCTTGGATGAGTTCTCTGGCGAATCATTTAATTTTTGAATTATAGGAACTAAATCATCTTGCATTTTGTTTTTAATTATAGGCCATAGTTTACTTATTAAGCATCACATTCAATAAAATGATATCTGCTTTCTTCTTTGTTAGCATTACATCTTGGACAAACAAAATCCTTGTATATATTTGGCTTTTTTTGGAGTAGGATAGTACCTATAGGAAGAAGTTTAGCAAATAATTTAGTAATAAATATTAGATGCCAATACTTTTTAACTGAAATACAGTTGAATCCTTTGTATCTATAAATTAAATTCCAAGTTATGTTCCAGTTAATTGGTGTTTCATATTCATTTGTTTTAAGTATTGACCATTCTGCTGCCACTCTAGTATTCATAAGGGTCTTAATAAACTTCCTTAAATTATATTCAATTGGTATTTGTTTGAAAATTGGAAAAAATCTAACTGTTCTATTACTATAATTAAATCTGTTGTTGAAATAATGGTTGCTATTGCCTGTGCTCTTGGCTAATTCATCTGCCATTTCATTCATAGCATCTCCACTATGTCCTTTAACTTTCTCTAATATCAGTTCCATCTTTTTTTCTTGTAAAAGAATGTTAATTTTAAGTAAAATTAAGGAATTTGTCTGCTTCAATAATTTCCTGCCCGATTTATTATGATGATTATTGATCATGCAAATGGCATTTTGACTATCTGTGTAGATCTTGATTATTGCATTCATTGGGGCTGTGAGTAGTGCCATAAAAATTGCCACCAATTCCGATCTTGTGGATGAAGGCCATAGCGATAAATTTGCTTGGACTGATAGGTGTGGTTTATTATTGATGCAAAATGCTGCATCCATATTTGTATACATTTAAGTTGGGATTTTGTTTACCCATTGTTATGGGAGTGTTTGGTGTGAGTGATCCATCTGTGTAGTATTCTACCAATGATCTCTCTGCCAGTATATTTCTAATATCCATTAATCGCGATTTCAGTTTGTCATCTTATATCCACCTATGAATCCATATGTCTTGAACCGATGGTAAGATGATTATGGGATCTAGTGCTGATGATGGTAGATTATTGTTGGGTATTGATGCGTCCAATTGGTTTGAATTTATCCATTCATAAGGGAAATTCCATCCCTGTTTATTAGGGACTTTATCTAATATTGCCACATTGCAACATTCAGCCGTAATAGATCTTCCCATGTTCTGCCATTTAATGATTCCATTATCATTGTATCCTGGACGATAGTTCACTAAAATCCCTTTTTTATGGCAGCGTATTTTATTAACTTTACCTATTGTCCATATATCTGATTCCGCCGATGATTCCCGTATAAAAATAGCTTGTTTTCGGCGTGCATCTGGTATGATATCTTGTAAAAAGGGCCAATGGTTAACTTTGGTAATCTCCAGTTCATTTGATACTGTTAGATTATCTATTCTGGATGTGCATAAATGAGCCACATCACGGTACCATCTAGCTGTTCTTCCTTGTACCGGAAGTAATGCTAATCTACGGTATTGTTTCCATGTCATAAGATATGTTCCCCTAATAAATAATTGATCAATGTAAAATATTGGGTAATGTGCGCTTTGGTTGATTCTATATATGTATTTCGTAAGCTGAAACTGTTTAAAAAATTTCAGTATTGGCTCTTTCCCTCCTGTAATGCTCCAATTTGATTTGTCAATCGGATCTACTGCCATTGACATATCAAGCGTTTTTGTTATTACCAAAGCATTAAATGAAACATTTTTCCGAGTTTGTGATTTTATCCAGTGCATTACATTAAGATCACAGTCAAAAATCGGATCAGTAATGAGTGATTTAAGCTGCGCGTCCCTAAGTCTGATTTGTGTTGATGTCGCTGCGTGTGAATCACTATTTAATCTAATCGTTAGATCCGTTATATTGTTAATGCAATAGTGTTTTCATGGATGGTCCATACCGAATCCCCCTTCATGAAATAATAACGATGATGGTGTATTTTTAGATAGTTTCAACCAGTTTTTTACTAATTTCATTATCGGGGTGAATACTTGGTTCCAATCATGTTCTGTCAATATCATGATTTGAGCTATATATATTAATCTGGGTATCAACACTCTATTAATTAAATATATACATTGGCCCACTGGAACAAATTTCCTTCAGACTGTATTACAAAATTCATTGACTATCGTAGACAGACGTTGCATCCATCGTCGTCTGCTTGGTTTGTTAGAAAACCAAACACCGAGATATCTTATTTCATCATTCGCGTTAACTATCGAATCCGTCCCCTACCTAGTTCTACGTTTTGTTTCGCTTTCCAATCGCTTCTGATTGATAATTATCAGCTCGACCTTTTTGGCGCTTGATATCAATGTCATTAATCAAGTAAAACTCATTCGCTATATCCACTATCTCTTGCATCCTATAAAACTTTTGTTTGATTCCTATAAATACGTAAATAGCTGTATGCTTCGGTATGAGGGCCTGGGAGTTTGTCTTGTGTTCACGTGTTAGGATCATTTATATCGTTCGGCCAAATAAGTTTCATTTCATATCCGCTGTTTTTGGTTTGTTGTATTGCTACCAAAAGCGGGTCATAAAAAATTTGCCAAAGTAACGGTGAAAGCACGTCACCTGGTCTATCCCGTCATTTCTAATGAATCCGTCACTTAATCCATAAGCTGTAGCTATTCTAAGGGATCTATAATCGAAAAGGGCTATAATCCATTCAGCCATTGTTGCCAGGATGTCAATACGAAGCAAAGCTCGCTTCAGAACATCTAATCCCACAGAATCGAATGCTTTTTTCATATCCTGTGTAAAGACCTATAATTCCTTTTTGTTCTCCCTGGCGTTTTCAATAAAATTGTTAACTAAGTGTATCGGTTCATTTGTGCATTCTCCGGGTAAACCACAACAGTTGTATTCCTGTAAGACGTGTGTTGTTTCAAGATGGAACTCAACCTGTTCGTGATCATCTTTGTTATAGTTTTCTAAAACAATCTAATAAAGCAATAGGTCGAGTGTTCACATGTTCTATTCAAAATTGGTGGGTTTGGGATGGGGAGAATAACCGATGTTTTCCATGCCATAGGTATTAGTCCAGTTTGTAGTGTAAGGTTTCTGAATCTGATCAATAGGAGAATTAATTCTTCGGGTAGTTGTTTAATGATTTTGTAATTTATACCGGACAACCCTGCAGCTGATTTTTTGTTCAGTCTATAACTGTGTTGTTCCATTCTTCTATTGTGATCTTTTCTGCTATAGATTCCATTACTTCTTTGAATTTACCCATGGGTTCATAAATATGTTGCCATTGTTTTAAATAAATATTATAAATCTTTAAAATATATATTTTATAAGTATTTTTACCTGTTCTATAACTTTTAATACTTATATAAGACTTATGGATATATTGTAAAGAAAGAGAATGTATTATACTAAGATAAATTATTTTAAATATATCCTACCCTTTAAATAAAAATATTTATCTGACAGTATATACATGAAATACTTTCTTGTATAATGAATAGTTTAATAATCAATAATATTAGGATTTTATTATAATTTCTTTTATTTTAAATATTTAGATTAACTATATAGTCAACTCTTGTTATAACAAACCCTAGATTCCAGATCTCAACTTCGCTATAAAGCTATAATGAAGATTTTAAGAGATTTGATTGGTTAATTCGTTATAGTAAGGGAAATTTATTATAGTTGTCTGAAAAATTCACTATATCAAGGTTTGACTGTATAGTATTTTTAATTTTAATAAACTATCAAATGTGTTGTATAAGAAGATTTAAAATATTAATTTTAACTTTATATATGATATTATAAAATCTATAAGAAAAATGCTGAAAACAAATTATAATTTATAAAATATACAATTTCTATAATTGAACAATAAAATTTATAATAGAAGAATACATCATTACAAAATATTTATATATAAATTTTAAATCCAATAATAAATATTTACTTATGGAAATTTTTTTATTTATTTAAATCATCAAAAACAGACTTACATTTTAGAAATATTTAAAATTTTTTTTAAAAAAATAAGAAAATATTGTAAAAAAATCAATTTTATAAAATAGTATATTAATAGTTTTTTATAAAGATGTTAAAAAATTTTGAATTACAGCTATAAGATTTTTATAGCCTTAATTAATTATGGCATATAAAAATTTTATGTTATGGTAACGGCTAACATCTTTAGTTTTTTAATTAATTTTTAGTTTAATTTTACTGCATTAAGATTTGCAGTCTAGTTTTACAAAGCCAATTAGAATTAGTTTAAACTAAATTAAATAAAACCAAATAGGACTATTGATTATCTTTATACTTGAAATTAGAAAAAATCTATAAACTATTAATGAAAGATATTGTAACTAAAGAAAGAAAAATTAAAGATTTTATAATTTTAAAAGTAAGATACAAGTAAATAAAAACAGTATAGGATATATAAAAATCAAAAGTAATATTATTATTATACTAAGCAGAAAAGTAAGAAATCCAAATGTAATAATACTGAAATTTAAAAAGTTTAAAAATAAATTTTTTGCAAAAGTTTATGACCTAAAGCTTTAAAAAATAAATCAATAATATTTTTAAAAATGAATTTGAATTAAATCATATACATTTGACATGTTTAACAAATTTTGTAAAGAAAGATAAAAGATTGTTTAACCTATATATTAGATTTAAAATTAACAAACTAAATTTATTATAAAAATATAAAAATTAAAATTTACTAAAACTTTATTATTATAATATATAAATTTTACTAACTAATACATTTATTTAAAACTTTCTTTATTATAATTAAATAAAATTCTTCTTTATTGAAATAGTTCATAAATAATAAATGTAATATTTTAATTGGTATATAATTACTATTAATATTAAAAATTCTTCTGATTTTTTAAATTTACCTATAATTTCATTAATTTCTAATTTTATGTTTGAAAATGCAATTTATATATAATTAAAAATTAATTCTTTTATTTAATATATTATCTAATATCTATGGATTTAAAATACTTTTTAATAGTAAAAAACCATAATAATGTATTTTAATACAAGTCCAATTATACGATTTTAATTATACTAATTGATCCTGTAATTTCTTTTCTTAAACGTATAATTTAAATATAAACTTAATCAATCTAAATTCAATATTTTACATATTTAAACAAATTTCATTAAGCCAATATTTGGATATTAGTTTATTCAATTTTTTAAATCAATATAATCATTGGTTTCTATTCCATTAAATTGTAGATATAATAAATTTAAATGTAGATGATAAAAAGTAATTAAATTTTTTCAAATTTGTTAGAACTTTTCATACTTAAAATTAGAAATACTTTTTTTTTGGTATCAATTGTTATGAAAAAGGTTGTTATTTTAAAGTCTATTATATTGTTATATTGAAAAATAATACTAAAATTATTTATAAGCTATATGTTTCAGCCCAGTTTTAACTAAAAGCTTTCATTTTCTAAACATATTTCTTCAATCTATTCTTTTTACAAAGGTGGTTTGTTTGCTGTCAATTTTTTAATCAATTTTGTACGTTAAAACAAATTTATTCAATATTAACCCGATGATGTAATGCTTTACGGATGAATGATAATTTGTAGTGTAACATATTCGAACTTTTTTTTTCCCCCAAAACTTTTGTAAAAAGAATGAATGTATTAACTCGTTCTGAAGAAGAAATTTTATTTAATCAACTTAAGCACAATGCAAGAATAAATTGTGCTCCATTAATTCAAGGTATTTTTTTTTTTCGAAAAAAAAATGTATTTTTTATATTTTATCGATATAATTATTTATTTTTTCTATTATAAAAGAATTCGTTGATTGTAATACAGGAAAGTCTTTTTCAGTCATATGGTCTTGTAGACGTCAGTTAAAAGCTATGAATAATTGTTTAAAGAATTTGTAAGTCTTTTTTTACATTTCTCTCGTTTCAATTAAAAAGTATTAACCATCATTATTTTAGTACTACAACGGAAGAATTAGATAAACTGAGGTTAGAGTATATCAAACAAAAAAGGTTAAATGATAAAAACAAATCAAAGTAATTGGTGCTTAAGAGAAACAAATGATTGTTAAAATTTCAGATCCAGGCAGTTTACTAGCGTTAAAATTAACAGAAAGCTATGAATTATATTCTTTTTAAAATTATTTAAATAGATAAATGAAAGATTAAACTAGTATAATACCAAAAAAAAACTAAAAAATAAAATAAAATAAAATAAAATATAAAGTAAATAAATAAATGAAATAAATAGAATAATATATGTGGATATTAGACCTGCTAAAATGCAAACGATAAAAAAGGATTCAACTTAAATGCATCAATAATTCAACATCATTATTCATACGATTATGTAAATTTAATCAAGCTATCTAGGCATATGCGTCACTTCTAATTTTTCAAAATGTTTTCTCGCGACATTGATATTCATTTGGGTTGCCGCAGACTCTGAATATAATTTAATATATTAGAAAAAAAATTTTATGATAATAGAAAAAATTTTTCCTTTATAACACATACCGACAGATGAATCAGACATGATAACCATGACATAAGTATTAGCGGTTAAAACATCAAAGAACGCAGCAAAATTTGCCTGTCGAATCTCCATGCTTTTAAATTGAGCTTGAAATTTACTATATAAACAAAAGAATTATTAGATGTACTAATGAATATTTAATATTCTTATTGTGATTACTCACCTGCAACTTAGTTTAAACTGTTTCATATAATTACTAATTTTTTCAAATCTATGGATATCTGAACATTCAATTCTAGATGAATGAGAAATCACTAAAAATGTAGTTCGTTCAAATAACATAACCTCATCCGCTTCACATATAGTGGCAAAGTTTTGAAGTTGTGACTCAAGCTCTCTCACATTTGGAATTAAAGAATGTACTATTGAAGACCATGCCTATAGTGAAAGAAAAAATAAAATGTAAATAATGTTTATTTATTAATAAAATGTGTTCAACTTACTTTGTAAAGGGTCTCATCCCATATGGACGTAGCGAAAGCTGTAATTTTTAGAGGCTCTGATCGTTTTTCTAATTCATGTAATCGTTCATCAAATATCTAAATAAATTAAATTAGCGATTATTCCATAAAAGAGTAATCATTTTAATTTGCTTCACTCACTGCAGTTCTCAATTCTTCTTGTACTAAATCCATCTTATGTATCAAACAAAAGATCTTTGCATCCTTTGAATTTGCCAATATTGCTTCAAGACAATCCTGGTAATAATGCATATCTTTTTCTATTTCGCGCGATTCCACATCAAATACATAAATAAGCACTTCTACATTACGAAAAATATGATCTCGTTGAGCCGCAAAATAATTTTCCATAAATGTTTCTTGACTTCAAAAAAAGTACCATGTCAATATAATAACTGAATAAACTATAGAATAAATAATGTTGCAAGATATGAAAGTAGGTTAGTTATAACGGTTAATATTAATAAACATACCCTCCACAGTCCCAAAGGTTTAGAACCAAGTTACCAAGAAAACGTACACGAGAATTCTCGACATCGACTATCGGTTGGTAATAAATAAGTTTAGTTAAAAAAAATAAACCTTTTTAAACGAAAAAAAATTTGTAGTTTTACTCAACTTGTTGCACCCAACCGCCGAGTATCTCTTGCGACATAGTTATGGAAAATAATACTACGCATAGAGGTCTTACCAGACCCACTTTTTCCCATTAAAAGTACCTATTGGTTCGAAAGAAGTAATTTTTTCATTTTATTTGTCGCATTTTTTTAAAGACAAAAATTATAGTGTTTATTGAATAATAAAATTAAATTAAATCTCTTCGAACCTTTTTGTTCATTATTATTTTGTCTTTGTTAAAGAGAAATAGATCAAAGATAAAAAGATAAACACACTAGATTGATAGTCTTTTTTGGTCAGTGTCGATTTGCATATTAATAATAATCTCTGTTTAGAAACGATATGTAATTATGCATAATGCCAGGCGTAACGAGCCATTATTTAATTATGCGCAGCCATAAAATGCTGCGCAACTGTGCATAATTGAAATGAAAAAATATAAAAATCAAACTACTAAATCAGTAAAAAATTTCAAAAATTTCAAATAATGGATAAAGAATTATTTGGCGGTAGCATTTCTATGTATATTCCACCTTCTTTTGAAGATATTAGGTAAAAATATTTATTTTATTTTTTTTTATTTTCATTCGATTCGACTAATATATTATCATCTTTAAATAGTAATGTGAGAAATGTGCCAGATAATCAAGAAGTCTTCGCAGATGTGAACACAGATCAAAGTATTATTGTTGAAATATTAGAATTTGTTAAAC
The DNA here is from genome assembly GCF_026210795.1 of Rhizophagus irregularis. Taxonomy (NCBI): domain Eukaryota; kingdom Fungi; phylum Glomeromycota; class Glomeromycetes; order Glomerales; family Glomeraceae; genus Rhizophagus; species Rhizophagus irregularis. The sequence goes on along the minus strand of NC_089441.1, from coordinate 4,686,617 downwards.
AAGTTGCAAATGAAGATGCTGCAAAGTATGAATGAATATGTAAAAATTGATAATTTTTTTTTTTTTTTTAAAAAAAAAATTTCTATATATTTGTTTCTTAAATATTTTTTTTTTTTTTTTTTTAGATATCATTTTGATTCTATTGCTTCAGATAACGACGCTGAAAATTTTAATACTATACACCAAATTACTCAATTAACTTCACAAGAAATTCCAAATCTTCCGTAAGTAAATGAATTATTTTTTTTAATAATAACAATTTTCTTCTAATTAAATTTTTTTTTAATTCATATTAGATCCGATACACCGATGTACTTTTGTACAGGTCAACAATCCGTCGCAAAATTCAATGAAAAAGATCCAAGTGCTCGTAATCTAGTAAACATTTATATGGCTTTATTTAGATTTCCAAATTACGATACTGATATAGTAATTACCTATAATATTCCAATTTTGATTGGTGCTGCTAGTAGTAGCAGGCAAACTGCACAAGAAGGGAATATTCAAGTTGGATTTGAAGAATTTAAAAGGATGTTGGCTACTTTTAAAATTAACAATTATGATTTATTTGCAGCAACGTAATTTATTTTTTTTTTGATATATATATATTAGTATTTTAAATATATATATATATATATATTATCATATTATAAAATAAAAGTCAATTTATAATTTACAACATTATGAACTATTTTCCCAATGAATAACTAATGAATAACTTGGATTTAAATACCTAAATATTATTACTTCAATTAAAGAAGTAAATTTATATTATAAACCTTTTAAGAGCAAATTAAATTTATGATATTATGATACAATATAAATATAAGACATTAAAATTAGGACAAGTTCATATTGACTGACTATCGAATAACCAAAAGAATTAAACTGCATGAGGTAACAAGCAAATGCATATAGGGCTGTATCATTTGATATTGAATTTTGCGACTCGTAAAATATTCGTGCTGCAAGATAATAATTATGACAGACCTTGTAAATAAGTATATACTGTATATAAAATTATTGTAATATGATAACCATTCATTCCTTACATTTAATAAAAACTAATAATCAAATAAAAACATAAAGTACATATTATATGTTAAGGCATCGATTTATATTAATAAACTATTTTTTAGATGTAGGAAATAACGATTTGTAACGAAATTGGCAAAGTAGTGTCAGTTACAGTTATTTCGTCGTCCTGCTTCACCATTTCTATTAACTTCTTTTCCAGATTCGGTCTAGTCTTTTGTTCAAAGAAAGGCGGTGATTGCCAATAAATTTTTTCATTGGTATTGGCGTGCGATAAACTTGGTTTTTTAAGTTGACTGTCAAATATAAGAAATAAATATATGTATATAAATACACATTATTATTCAAAAGAATTAAATATGAATTAAAATTCAAAAATACTTACATATCTTGTTTCTCCTGTAGATATTCGATAAAATCTTCAACAGTTATTTCCTTGCTAACCTCCATTGAGACACGTTCATTACCACATACGGGACAATCTGGTTTCTTTTGATGCTCAAACGTATAAGTGTATAATCCTTCATTGCCAGTGTACATCATGTAATTGTTAAGATATGGCTGAGCGTTGGTGATAAGTTTGAATGCTTCGTTACAGCATGAGGCTAACATAGTAAAAACAAAAAAAAATTATATATCGACGCATGTTCAAAATAAAAACGACATTCGTTAGATTTATACCTGCAATTATAGCATTTGTAGAAGCGATTGCTGGAATGATATTTTTTACAACACCCTGAGTGAGCGAGTAAGTAACACCTGTAATGTTAAATTCTTTCGCTCTTTTCAATGCTGTCTCGTATAACCATTGTATATGCGTTGGTTCATCCGTGTCCATTTTAATATCTAAGAATATCAAAAAGCGCATATTCAAATTAATCATAATCAATTAATTAATCATTAATTAAATAATTAAATTAATAAAATATAACCTGATCGTTCTTTTGGCCATTGTATGACAGATGCCCACTCAATACAATGTTCAGGCAATCTTGGTGTATTAGCAATAGTACAAATAGGGAAAGTCCTTTGTTTACTTAACATGTCAAGAGAACACTCATAACATGATGTTATAGTAGGAATGATGACTCTAGCTTGACCCTTAAAACCTAATTAAGTAAATAATTCAATTAATTCAATTAATAATTTGTGATATTAATGAGACATTTAAAGTTTTATATTTCTTACCTTCAGTTCCTCCGTCAACCAATACTCTAATTCGTTCCGGTTCACCATCGACAAGATTCACGAGAGTAGCATTTATCCACCTACGCGCGTCAACGGAATCTAAGCCACAGATAATAAGTTGATATCCAAGATAGTAATCATCGTCTTTATCTTGAATCTTTCCATGATAACTAAATTACGAAATAAATTACAAAATCACGTTTTTTAGAAACAGAGATTTAATTCTAAGACAATACTTACTAGGTAACTTTTACATCAGTAGCACGTTTCATGATAAATTCTGCAGCTACTTTTGCTTTTGGTTTACCAACGTCTGAGGGTCTAATATGAGACAATTATAATTAATTAGATAATATAAAATATTAAAATCAATCAAATATATAAATACCTAAAAAGAAATTGTCTATTTAAATTTGAAAGATCAATAGTGTCCATATCTATCACTTCGATGTTTTTAAAACCAGAAAGTGCCAAATTTTTGAGTATTTCACATCCTAATCCGCCAGCTCCAATGACAAGAACTTTACAAGTATTGAGTAAAATTTCCTATGTTTGAAAAGTAAGTAGTTAGAAAAGTTAATTGATCTATAAATATAGTGATAAAAAGGGAAAACTACCGAGAAAAAACACGTAGGAAAATAAAACTAGAGTCCAGTACTTCGCCGTGACCAGGAGTAAAACTTGGATCAGCAAAGGGACCACGTCTATCTAAAATTTTGTAAAGATGGGACCAACGATCAGGACATTTCTTATTTGTTTGCTCTAAACCGTCTTGAGGCGTAGGAACGTCGGTTTGCATTTGAATTTCGGCCATCGCTTAAAATTATAACAAATAGGATAGCAGAAGCTTGTAGAAATAAATATCCGATAAAATATAAATTTCATTCCACGTGACTTATCAGGACTTTCGAGCATCTATTGGTTAATATTAAAAAAAGTTATAACTATCTGCTATGATATATAACGTGTAATTACAACACATTATTTATATTATTAAAATCTAATCTAAATAACTATGGAAATTTCTCTAGTATAATATAGTACCTTTAGCTCGATTTCATTAATATGTTTATAAAAGAATAATAAGTTAGACGCGATTTATATAGTGAAACATGGTTATTTTAATTGATCAGATTATAAATAAATTTTCTCAATCAGCTAATAAGTCTGATTAAAGTGATAATAGTAAACTATAATAATCTATTTTTTCTTATAATTGATTTTTTTCCTTTTTCATCCTTTTATTTTTCATCATACATACATTTTATAAAATAAATAAATATAAATATAAATAAATAATAAAAATTTTACTTTTAATTTATATTACATTAGTTGTAAATGCAAAATTTCAAATACAAAAAGAACTTGAAGTTCATTTAAAATGGTAAAACTTGATTTAATAGGTAAATATTTAATACTAGTTTAAAATTAGAGTAAAGTATTGAATTAGAATATAATGTTAATTTAAAATTAAGTATAGAATTTTGAAATATGAAATTAGATTTAAGAATAAAAATAGAATTGAAATAAAATATGGAATATAGAATTAGATTTATTAAATATTTATTAATTATACTTATCAAATGCAAAATATATTGAAACTTATAAATATTAAATTTTTTTTTTTTAATTGTAATGTATTTATAGGTTTATTAGAACCCTGGATAATTATAATTGTGGTCATATCTTACTATGTTTTAAACTTTATTTTTCTTTTAACATGTAATTTTATTAAGTTAATATTATTTTTTACTATAGAAAAAAAATGTTTCTTTTGAAGAGAAGAATCTTTTGATACCAAAATCTTGTAAATCTACTGATTAGAATTTGAGATAAGTATCGTTATACAGGCAAAATTTAGCAAAAAAATATACGCTTTTTCACCATTGGTATACATAGAAATATACAAAAAAATAAAAATTACTATTATTAAATATTACTTTTTAAGTAACAAAATTATAGATAATATGAGGGCAATTATTATTACAAAGTTTTGTATCTATAGCTTTAAAAGTAAGTTCAGGATGACAAGAGTAAATTTTTAGCATAGAAGATATGACCTTAATTATAATTGTTCAGGGTCCTGGTTTATTAATATATTATTATATAAGGTATAAAACTAAGAATTAATCTGCTATTTAGACTTTATTTACTTTTTCAATAAAATTGATTAATAGATAATTTTAATCCTATTACAAAATAAAAAAAAATTAATTTAAAGAATTGTTTATTTATAAAAATATATAATTTGATTATTAAAAAATAACTTATATATTAAAAGTCAGCTATTTTTTTGTAAGAATCCTTTTATAAAATATAAGTTTTATATAAAAGTAAATGTGTAGTAAAATCTAATAAATATATAAAAATAAAATAAAATAAAAAATAATTTATATAAAATAAAATCTATTTAATAAATAAATAAAATAAAATAAAAATAAAATAAGTTTGTCAAATACTATATTTATCATGATCCTTTTTTTACCTCAAATTTTGATATATAGAAATTATTAAAAATAAAACTGTATAAATTATTCAAAAATCATTTAAAAATAAATTTAAGAGTATTATCATATCATATAAATTTTATATTGATTAATATAGCAAATTTATATAGCAAATTTCTGTATAATATAAATTTCTGTAATATTTAATATAAAAGAATAAGATTTATATAGTTAAAAAGCTATGCTTTTGAACTTTATTTACTAACTTTAAAAGATTTATTTTTTTAAAAAAAAGTCTTTTAATGAATAGAAATATATGTTTTAAATTTTATTGGTTATTAGTATCTTAATTAGTTATTAATAACACATAATATCATATAAGATTTATTATGTAAACAAAAACAATTTGCCAAATGATATATATAAAAAAATCACATGATATATAATACCCTTAAAATTAATTTCATAAAATTAGATAAATATGCAACTAAATATTATACTGCTAAAATCCTTTAGTTTCTCTAGCAACTTTATATAACTTATTAAAATTTTAAAGTAATCAATAGTAAAATGTTAAATTTTTAGCAAATTTATCTAATATAAAATGGATAATTATTGTCCAGACTCCAGAGCAAAGTGAAGGATTATATATATTTACACACTATAAAAAATAATCACTTTCATATGATTCATACAATAAAATCACAAATTTTAATTATATTTTCATTCTGGATTTACAATAGCTTCCATTTTCAATATAAAGTAAATTAACAAATTTTTTTCCATTAAATTTAATTTTAAGTAATCAGCATGAAAATTTACTTTTTTGGGAATGTCTAAAGTAAAGCAGGTTTGGCCAGCATTATTACGGCATTAAGAAGCCATATAACTGAAAAATTTCTAAGTCCCCATAATTACTTAGTAAAAATGTAAAAAACTGGGCAGGATAATTACTATGAAAAACAAAAATTTTACTATAATCATGCGATTTTAGATACCGCGTAATCTTACCCAGATCACCGTCGCAAAAGTATTGGACTTGATCCTTCTGGAGGTGTCATCTTGACCCGCTGCATGCATGTCGTCGATCACATATATTTTACAATACTCCATGAATAAGATCGACAACGTGCATGCAGGAGGGTCAAGTTAGCACTGCATCACATGTCAAGTCTGATACTTTTGCATCACCGTCACTTTTCTTCTCTCATGTGATCATAATAAAAAAATTTGTTACACAGTATCATACCCTCTGCGTTTCGCATCCCATTTTGTGGGCGCGGTTTTTTTGTATCATGGGGGTGACAAATAAATTTTTGACACTAAAAAAAAACTAAGTCCCTCAGATACTTAATGTTTTTGAACTCGTGGCTGCACATGATCATGTGACACTTAAATGTCACTTGTTCCTTATATGGCGAAGATCGACACAAACCGCGCCCACAAAACTTGCGTGCCTGCGGTTCCCTTTTTCATAAGACGTGTAAAAAATTATTTTTCACATCTTATTCGTCTTCTTAATTCAGTAATGCCGGCTCACGTGCGGGGTGGTGCGGCAGAAAAGTGACGGGTAAATCACTGTGTACAAATAGTTACGAATAGAAATTGTATTATATAATTTTAAAGAAGACATCTGTCTGTCATCTGCACTCTGCAGGCTGGGTAATAAACTAATAATGTGTCATCATCTTTTCGTATTATATACAAAAAATGATTTTTTTTTTCATCCTCACTGAAAGTATAAGAAATTTCAATTTACGCGTGCAATGGTGCAAATAATGTTATATATTGAAAAATCAATCAATCATTGGTATTTACCTTTTATCACGGGTGCAAATTTCGCCTGTACCCGGGGCCCGGGAGTACATTACATGGGTGGTTTGGTACTAATACATGGAAGACTATGATATAATACAAATTACATAATTATTACTTTACAGTTAATTTTCCGGAGCGTAGCGAAGGACTTTCTATTGTAGCTATGTAGAGCACTTATAACGAACTAACGATTTTGGATTAACCCATGAAATTTTCCTTCTGTCCATCTGTCCATCCGCTGACGTCACCTCACTAATTACCCCGCTTTTTCCTTTCTTGATTATGTCTTGTTTCATTGATGATTTTGTATTGATTTTGTAACACTGCTTATTTTATTTGGTATTACGTGCTTTCATATTATGCATATCCGATATTATGCTATTTTTCGTAATTTTTTTTTTTAATAAAAAAAGATACTGAGTAAATAAGCGCGACGGACTTTAACGGTTTCTGTTTTCCTAGTTATTTTATTGTTTACCCATTGGAAATTTATTTTACAGAATCATTAAGATCAGTTCATAACATATAAAGCAAAAACTGTATGTAATAAACTGTATAAATTTGAGAGGTCTTTCACTCTCGAACAAAACATGTAGGAATTGCTTGAAAATGTGATTATGCAAAGAAGCAGGAATTTTATTAAAAATCAACAGCATATTTTGTTAACGGCAGATCATTTTCCCAAAGGTAAACACCTGACCCGCAATTATTACTAGGTCGGCGTTATTTTTAAGAGTTTTCAATCATGTTTTATGCAAAATATGATGTGATATAGACAAAATTAGTTTACAAGTTATCCCGGTTTTTTTATTAGATAATTAAAAAAGAGAAAAAAATATAAAATATAAAAAAGAAATTATGTACAAATCAATATATTAAATACATCTGAAATAAGAAAACGTAATAAATAACGCTTAAGATTAAATATTTTTTGATAAATCTCTTGCTTGTGACATGATTTGTCTTACTTCTTCGTTCGTTAGTACACGAGTATCATCGTACCATGAAGCTAAAATATTAAATAAACAAGTGAGTATTTTTTTTTTTCAAATGATAGAAAATATTTCAACATACCAACTGTACCAACAACTTGTGGGCATAGAACAGCAATAGCATCTTCAGTTTCTTTCATAAACATTTTCTATATTTCAAGGAAGAACAAGATAAATCAATATTTGATTCATTTAAAAGTTTCTACAAATTATAAATATTGATACCTGAGCATCTGATCCCATAATACCGGCGACTAACACAATTTTACCACGATAACCCAAAATTTTTTTCAGTATGGCAATAGCATTACGAGCATTTTGTCCAGATTGAATACCATCAGTACATAAAATCAATGTAGCATTTTCAGAAGCAGGTAAAGGCAAATTTAGCGGACAACATTCTTTTTTAAGGGTTTCAAGCGCAATTCGCTAAATATTTTTTAAAAGAAAAATTCTTATTATCTATATCTAACTGATCCGCAGCATGCATAAATGGGCAATCCGGTCTTACCTCTTTAGCTATTAAATCATTAATAGTTTCTTTCGGAATATCACAACCCCTTTATTATTATAAAGATTATTAATCACTTTATAAAATGTCATTACATATCATTATGTCATTCATTACCTGATGATTTGTTCCTTTAATAGTGGTTGATCAGATTTATCAGTGATAGCACCAACTGTCATACCATCGAATTGAAAAGAACTCACTAGAAATAAATCTAAAGGTAATTCTAATTCTTTGGCAATCTCGTGGGCCAGGGCCGTAGCAGTTGGTTTAATAGAGAGGACGACTAAGAGGAAATAAAATTTATTTTGTTAGTCTGATTATTTTAATTTTTATTTAGTCACTTTGATATGAAAGAAACATACCAGTATCAGGGTTACGAGCGTAATATTTTATTAGTTTGGCTAGCATTACACCGGTCTCCTCTCTTGAAGAAAAATAAGGATTTACATAAGCTCTTGAAATTGGAAGAGACATCCTATGACGTTTATAAAGTGAATTACGGGGAGAGTTTGGAGCTGATAATGATTTTTCGGCCAACATTTTCGGATTTTTTTTTCTTTAAGAAAATTTGTTAAAAAAATTAAATTTTTTTTTTAAAAAAAGGCCATGATGGTGTAAAATTTCGGACCTATTTATATTTAAGAAACTATATAAATTCATAAGATAGCAGTTGTGAAAATCTTTCGATGGCGCGGGAGTATTTTTTTAGTTAGTAATAAATTGGTGTAACTTTAGATAAGATTATGCAAGAAAATTTGATAACCACCAAACAACAAGCTCCGAAAGTATTTAAACTCAGCCATTTATTGAAATCTATATAAAGCATATCTCAAATTAAACCAAACAAAAGCTTTCTGATCATCTTATCACAATCCATCAGTGACGAAAATAATTACATATTATTCTAAATTTGGTAAACTTTATCGATAAAAAAGTTTACTTGTAAGAATCCCTTTGCTTACTATTTTTAGTTTCTTTTGATCTGGGGAAATATGTAAATCGAATGTTGCAACAATGAAATAATTTTTATCTAAGTTTTATTTTTTATTTTATATTGATATGGATACGGTATGATTTTCTTCACTTCTTAAAATATTAACGTAGCGTTTAACTAAAAATCTTCAAAGGTTTAAATTCAACAATGTTTTGTATGAGGATTAGGGGTATGTTACTCAAATGACTTCTTTTAAAGGGGAATTAACAGATATTATACAAGTTCATATGACGAAAGATAACAAATTTACTACTTTTTTTTTGCAAGAAACTTATACATAAAATTGTTGTACGAATTCATCAGACTTTTATTTTTCAAGTAAAAGTCCCGGTTTATCATAAAACGGTTTAAGGGATTCCAACATCAACTGCCCACTTATACTTCTAATATTTCCCACGCCTAAATATCGTTCCATATGGAAAACTTGAATCAAATACTTAACTGGAAATTTCACCCGCACATCACTTGTAGCATACGATAATTATGATGACTTTACGAATCAATTATAGTCATATTAATTTTTGTTAATTCGCACATCTACCCCATTCTTGTGGGGGAGAAACTGGGGGTGGCTAAACTCGGTTTTCATATTTTCATATCAAACCACAAATTCTAGATCATCGTTTATCATACAGTAATTAGTTATTACAAAACACATCCCCCGGGTGGACGTTTCCGCTTAAATGCGTTTTAACATCTGATATAAGAAAATTTTCCATTTCTAATTATATCGTTTTTTGGAAGGTTCCACTGAATTATATAACAGATAACAATTAAAAATTCAAATAACTAAATTTAAGTTAAACATTAACAGATGAATTTTGCTAATTTGCCCCCTTGGGTTAAATCACCCCTCTAAGATTTATATTTTATATCAATAATTATTTGTGTTATTATTCATTTCACTTTATATAAATTTTATTTATTTGGATATTATAAAGTATAATTACCAAGTTTTCTTACATTTTTGACAATGTCTCTTGTTTTTGATTGTGACTATAATTTACATTTTAATTTTGGCAAAATTATATAATTATATAAAATTTACTAGTAGGTTAAATTACTTAGATTAAATCACTTAAGGTTAAACTTAGTTTTATACTTAACAGATTATATTAATAATTCTTTAAATAATTTAAACTTTGAATTTTTCCTTTTTTTTAGTATTTAAAGATATATTAACATTTCAGATAAATAATAATTTAAGATTAATTGACTAATATAATTTTGCCCAAATTTCCAAAAATAAATGTAAAATCAAAAGCATAAGAGACATTATCAAAAATGTAAGAAAACTTGGTCATTATATTTTATAATGTCTAATGAAAATTTTTAAAAAATGATTGTAATATTTTGGCAAAAAATCATGTAAAATATAAATGTTTATCAAAATTAGTGAATTTATCACATTAAAATTGTTAAAATTATTTTTCAATTTTTTATCTCCTTTTTTTTAAAAAAAAAAAATTAGCACATATTTTATTTAAAGAATATTATACTTATTCATTTAAGTAAAATTATAAATAGTTTTAGTTTTTTAGTTTACACTTTAATTTTAATTCAAATTAACTTAAGTTATCTTAAATTCTGATTTAAGTTTAGAACTTAGGTATTCTTTAAATCAAAAAATTTTTGATTTATTTTACTTAAATTAACTTGTATTGATTTAAGTTTACTTTATTTAGAATTTTGAAAAAATGTTAAAAATTTAGTATGCCATATTATGAGTGAATTTAATAAAAAAAAAAGTATTTAATATATATTTTTTCATTTGTATACAGAAACCAGTTTTTTTCTAAAATTATAATATAAATTAAATAAATCAAATAAATTAAAAAATTAAAAAATCAAAGAATTTGCAAAATAATCTACATAAAATTACTGTATCATATTTTATATTCTAACAATATATATAGATTTTCTATTATTTCAAAATTGTAATACAATTTACAAAAGATTCTTTCTTGTAGATCTTATTTCCAAAAAATTTACATAGAAAATAGAAACAGTTTTTTGATAAAAGTATTTAGGAAAAGTTAATGTAAGTAAAAAATAAACATCATTTTTAAAGAGTTTTCAATCTTACCTTTCCAACTATGTTAATAGCAAACATAGCTGTTGAATATTTTACTGCAAAAGTTAAGAAAAAAGTTAAAGTACAACTTTACTGTTCAAAAAATATTGACCTATTTATAGGGTAAGTTTAGTTACATACTGAAAGTCTTTTTAGAAAAACAGCACCAAATTTTTTTAACACCTGTATCTTTTACTGGTGATAAAAAAGAATAACTTTATTAAACCTTTTTGCTAGTATTATAAACTGAAGTTTTTCAAAGTACAATTATATATGGCTGCTTTCAAATAAACTATTCTGAATATTACCAGAGTTTTCTAACAAAACCGAAACAACAAAAAGAGCTAATAGGAGACATGACTAATATAAACTTTACTCTGGATCGTAATAACACAAATTTAACTGATAATAATTCGGACTTATTAGATCCAGTAATTTTTGATAACACATTGCATCAATCATAATAAGTACTATCTTTTATAACAGAATCAAAAAACTTAAGTAAAAAGCTAAGACTGCTGATTTTTTTATTAATAAAGTCTTTCTAGATTAGAAAAAGCTTTTCTTGTAAAATAACTTTGAAGATTTGGAGGTAAATGGATTAGTATCTAAGTTGAAATAACCTTTTACTATAAAGAAAAAGAAAACAAAAAATATTAACTCTATAAAAATATTTTTGTCAAAATATACTTAAAATGAACTTAAAATTTTATTTTATACTTAAAATATATTGAAATAGACAAAAATTAAATATTATTTAAGTATAATTTAAGTATATAATAATAAAGCTCTAAACGGTTTAAGCTAAACTGGAGAACTGATCCAAAACTGGCTTAAAATTCAGTTCAGTTCAGTTCAGGTATTAGAACTGAAAAACTGGCGGTTTGATAGGATCCCGCTTACTTATAATAAATTTTATTGTAAAAAATTAACCCTTTACTAATAGTTTTTACCTTACTTTTTTCTTAAATTCCATTGATTAATTAGCTAAAAAGGAAAAAATCATAATAATGAAATATAAAATTTTCTTTTATAGTAGGATCTGCAACGAATTTTATATATAATTTTTACCTTAGGCCTAGGAGTGACCTATTTTATAAGTAAGCAGGATCCTGGTTTGATTCAATTTAATTTGATTTTTTTATAAAAATATGAAAAATCAAATAGCTGTCCATCTAGTGATTATACAAAGTCAAGCCATATATCATTAGATTTATTTCAACAAAATGCATCAAATAGTAGTAAGATCACATCTTTAGCATTGATAAATCACAAGTTAACCCATGTTAAATAATTTATAAATAATTGGAATTAGTAAGCTATCTATCAGTGCTAGAAACATGATCTTAGTACTATTTAACGCGTCTTAGTAAGACAAATTCAATGAATATTAATTCGTCTATGTACAATTACTGAATGGCGAATAATGTCAAGTTTCATATTTTTTAAAAATTTTTAAGCGTTAAAAATTAAAAATTCTAATACATGAATTTATTCATCATCTAATAGTTATACAAATATGAATTAGAACTCATTGGATTCATCTCAATGAGATGATTCAAATAGTGGTAAGATCATATCTCTAGCATTAATAAATAGCTTGCTAATGCCAATTTTTTATAAATTATTTAGCGTGAATTAACTTATGATCTATTAATACTAGAAATATGATCTCATCACCATTCGACTCATTTTATCAAGACAAATCCAATAAATCCTAATTCATATTTATATGACTATTGGATGACGAATAAATTCATATATCAGAATTTTTAATTTTTAACACTTAAAAATTTTAAAAAAATGGGAAACTTGACATTATTTGCCATCTAGTGATCAAACAAATTAATATTCATTGGATTTATCTCACTGAGATGCATCATATGGTGCTAAAATCATGCCTCTAGTACTGATATATAGCTTGTTAATTCCAATTATTTATAAATCATTTAGCGTGGATGATTAACTTGTGATCTATCAATGCTATCTTACTATCATTCAATACGTCTTATTGAGACGAATCCAATGATATATACTAACTCGATTTTGTATGATCACTAGATAGACGGCTATTCGATTTTTCACATTTTTATAAAAATCAGATTAAACTGAACTAAACTGCCAGTTTATCAGTTCAGTTCTTAGACTCTAATCTAAACCGTTTATAATTTGGACCAAATTGACCTATTCAGAGCTTTATATAATAATATATTTAAAATATTCTTATTTTAAATATCCTTAAAATATACTAAAATGGACAAAATTTAAGTATAAATTAAATATATTTTAAGTATATAATTTAATTCAAATTTTGTAAAAATTACAAAATAAAAAAATCAAATATATTTTAAATATATTTTAAGTAAAATTTTTTTTTATAAAGTAAAGATATTGAGAAAAAGATCACGTTGTCACCCCCGTCTGCCACCCGGCGGTAAACAAAGTTCCCCTCGCTTTCAAGAGGGACAAGTACTTTTCTCCCTCAAGCGAAACATTAATCTTCTTGCCTTTGGTTTAGTTTTAAATCTTTAACTCAATTTTCATCATTTTCTAATTCTTTATATTCATATTTACTTCATCATTTGAATACTTATTTAACATTAATTAAAACTTAGGTGAACCATAAGTATATTCAAAATAATTAACATTTTTACAAACATTTATGAACCCTTCACCCATATGATTGTGTACATTCCGACTAACCGAACTATTATGTTCGTGCGTTTTTCATATATCAAATGGTGAAGGAACTCATTATTTAACATACTTTTTCATCATAAGAAAACAGTATAAAAGAGTCGATAATCATTAATTAATAGGTAAAAAGTACTTTATTTATATTTTGATCTTCATAAAATTCACAACCAACTAAATTACCTAAAATTCAAAATCCTTACTTGCGACTGTGGAATTCACTTTCCATTCCGCTCCTATTTAAACCAACTTTCTTATTCTTTCTTTTCTTACTTCTTATTTCTTTCTAATATTTTCTTTTCTTAGTATCTTTTATACGCTATCTTGTATGCTATCTTTTATACGCTGTATCTATCTTTTATGCTATTTTATATACTATTTTATATGTTATCTTTTCTATCTTTCAAATATTACATCGTAAAGAAATAATTTATAATCCATCTTTTTGTACTGCGTTTATCTTTTCTTTTATCTTTTCTTTAAAATAACATAATCTTTTAAATATTATATCATAAAGAAATAATCCATCTTTTGTGGCTGTGCTATCTTTTTGTATCATCTTTTCATATTATCTTTTATATTATCTTTTCATACTGTCCCATAATCTATTTTTTGTGGCTTATAGTTCCTCCTCCTAATTATTCCTGTTGATAAATTTGATAAACTGGTCGCTAAGCTGCATCAATCGACCCTCTGATTGATCTATTGGTTCGTCATTAATCATTTAATAAACATTACATCATGTAGATCATTCCTTCTCCTAAACATTTATCCTTTCTGGCTAATTATTTATCTGATTATGTGACTTTCTATTCTATTAAGTTCGATATCCATGGTTACAACGTATGTAATAACTAAATATCAACTAATAGGATTGGCATTAGCTTTAGTTAATGATATCATAATATATGATATTTCTTCAATCTGAAAAAATATTGACTTGTTACATCACCTGGAAATTTGGGTAAAATTATCTCCATAAAGATTAATTGGCAAAAAAAACTTTGCAAACTTATATAGGATAATAGAGTTTGAACAGTATTATTAGGGAATATTTCAGTAAATTGGTTTTTAACCACCTGGTCTCTTCATAAAAGAAAAAAAAGAAAAAGATTTCAAGTAATTCTTTTTAATATATCAAAGTCAATAATAGCTGCTTTACTATTTTTTAACAATTAAACCTATTTAACTTTATTGGTAATAAGCAGTTTTAAAGTCTTTAAAGTTATTACAACTGAAAAATGAAAGCATAAACTTGTAATTTATCTGGAAAAATAGGAAAAGATTTTAATAATATTATAGGAAAAAATTATAAAATTGATAGCAAAAATTTAGATTGATACTACTATAGGATACTGTTTACTTATAATAAAAATCACTGTAGAAAATTAACCCTTTGCTAATGATTTTTACCTTACTTTTTTTTTAAATTTTATTGGTTAATTAAGAACCCTACTTACTTATCAGTATAATAAAGATCACTGTAGAAAATTAGCCTTTTACTAATAGTTTTTACCTTACATTTTTCTTAAATTTTATTGGTTAATTAGTTAAAAAAAAAAAATCATAATAATGTAATATAAATTTTCTTTTATAGTTATAAAAAAATATAACTAATTTACATTTAGGATGATTTTAATTATTTTCACCTAAGTGATTTAACCTGGTAATTTTATATAATTTTAATATAATTCAGGTAAAATCACCTGATTAATTTTATTGATATAGTTTAATTATAATAATCTATATGAATGTTGCTGACTTGGCCAAATCTTTGAAAAAACTTGTTGTTACCTTGCCTGATCACCAGCGTTGAGGTGCAGCAACATTGATTAGAAGGAGAAAAAAATGAAACATACATCAACTATGAAACTTTAAAACTATTAATAAAACCATTTATAATGGAAAATATTTTAAACTCAAATTTTTTTTATAGTCCCGATATGTTATTTAACTCTTATTATGATTCTTCATATAGTGGTTCAGACTTACTTAATGGTTATTAATACAAATCTTCTGGTCTACCGATATTTGAATTTTATGGTTCTCCATATGATTCTTCTGATTTATTTCTTAAAGATTATGATATACTTAATAAAACCCAAATAGGAAATGTAAGAAGAATAGATGTTTCAGTAAATGAGGATATAAATAGGTATAATTTTCCAGAAAATAAAAAAATAAATAGCCACTGGTATGATGTTTTAGATGATGAAGATAGAAATTTTAATCATTAAGAACGGGAATATGATGATAGCGAGTATGAGGAAGAAGAGAATAGATTAGAATTAAATCAAAGGATGGAATTTGAAACATGGGAATTTGCTGAATTATACCTTAATGAATATGCAAAGCAACAGGAATTTTCTTTTTGTAAAAAAAAATGTATACTGGATCCAACTGACAGTACAATAACAAGACATAGAATGTATGAATGTTCATATACTTGAACTCATGAGATCCAAAAGGTTATTTTAGAAGAAAATAAAAGAAATAGAGATTCCGAAATGATTGGATGTCTTTGGCATATTAATCTTCTTTTCCTAAATCTAGAAATGGTGTTTGTATTAATAGTTAGTTGGAATACATAATCATAATATGAAACTTTGCATTACTGAGATAGCCCCAAAATTCTGAAAATTGACGGATAAAATGCTTGAGAAAGTAATGTTTTGGACGATTGAAGGAAGATTAGGTATATCAACTTAATATAACTAAGGTTGCTTGCTGAAACTAGGAGGTTTTGGCGGAATGGCGTATGCGAAACTGCCAAAACTAGTTTCGCAAAATTGGTCTAAAATGTTGAAATGCCGTAACTGCCAAAACCTACCGAAACTGTCTAAGCTGCCGTAACTATTTTGGCGTAATACTTCATATGATATACATATAGTTTCGGTAACATTATGAATTATGATTAATTTCGGCATGGATTTTTTTTTGATGCAATGCCGTATTCAGCTGTATTGAATTTATATAGACGTAATTGCCAAAATTTGCCGAATTTATCGAATTGTCAATGATTTATGCCAATCTGGCACAGGAAAGTTAGATTATCAGACAGATTGCATAGTACAAATCATCTGATGATCTCTTTTTTCTTGTATTGAGGTTTCCGGACAAAAATTATGAGGTAAAGAACTAAAGAGGGTCCGGACAGGAAGTTTTTATTTAAAAAATGTAATAGTTTATTTTTCATTTTGTAGGGTTGCCAGACAAAAAGCACGACCGGACTTTTGAAGTAAGAAAGGACCGGAAAAGAGTCCATTTTAATAAATTTATTTATTTTTTCTTTATTGTAAGGTTGCCGGACGAAAAACATGACCGGACTTTGGAAATGAGGTAAGGAAGGGTTGAGGGAAAGATTTTTCGTTGTTTTTTATTTTAATAAATTTAACTAATTTATTTTTTTCTTTTTTGTAGTGTTGCCGGACGAAAAATATGACCGGACTTTGGAATTTAGGTAAAAGAGGGGGCTGAGGAAAGGTTTTTCATTGTTTTATTATTTAATAAATTTAACTTATTTATTTTTTTCTTTTTTGTAGTATTTCCGAATGAAAAACATGACCGGACTTTGGGATTTAGGTAAAGGAGGGGGCTGAGGAAGGTTTTTCGTTGTTTTTTTATTTAATAAATTTAACTTATTTTATTTTTTTCTTTTTTATAGTGTTTCCGGACGAAAAACATGACCGGACTTTGGAAATGAGGCAAGGAAGGGTTGAGGGAAAGATTTTTCGTTATTTTTTATTTTAATAAATTTAACTAATTTATTTTTTTTTTGTAGTGTTGCCAGACGAAAAACATGACCAGACTTTGGAATTTAGATAAAAGAGAAGGCTGAGGAAAGGTTTTTCGTTGTTTTTTTATTTAATAAATTTAACTTATTTATTTTTTCTTTTTTGTAGTGTTTCTGAATGAAAAACATGACCGGACTTTGGAATTTAGATAAAGGAGGGGGCTGAGGAAGGTTTTTCGTTGTTTTTTTATTTAATAAATTTCTTATTTATTTTTCTTTTTGTAGTATTGCTGGACGAAAAACATGTACAGATTTATAAATTAAGGTAAAGGAGGACCGGTGAAAGTTTTTCGTTAATTTTTTCATAATTTATGAAAAACATGACCAGACTCTTAAAATTAAGGTGAGGGAGGGTCGGAGAAGGTGTTTTCATCATTTTTTTTTAATAAATTTAATTGATTTTTTTGTAGGATTGTCAGATGAAAAAATATGACCGGACTTTTGTAATTAAGGTAAAGTACCGGGAGAAGGGTTTCGTTATTTTTTTTTTTTTGATAAATTTAATTAATTTATTTTTTTTTATATAGAATTCTCAGAAAAAAAATCACGGCTGTAGCATTTGTTAGGATTTTTCAATAATAATAATATTATTAGAATATTACAACGTTGTTTATTTACATGTAAATTTATTAGAGACTGAAATTAAAAATAAAATATTAGGAATGCTGTAATTATGCTGAAATTCATATAAAATATTATTATTTATTTTGCCGAAACTACGGATAAACTCGTTATAAAGGTTTTGCAAATTTTGGCAATTTCACAAGTTTCGGCAGTTTCGCGATTTCGCAGTTTCGCAGTTATGGCACTATATGTGAAGTTTCTCCTTTCAGCATTAGGCCAAATAGGTTTCGGCAGGCAACCTTAAATATAACTTACTAATAGCCTCATTTCCAAATAAAGTGATTAATAAGAAAAATCTAAGTAACGCTATTCAACAATTTAAAAAACAAGTAAAACTTATTAAAAATGATGCATGTCAAATGCTTATTGAACTATACTTAAAAAAAATAATGATCCAAGATGGATCATAAAGCAATGCTTTAATCATAGAAAAAGAAGATTAAATTCATTATTTTAAATGTCACCTGATCAAATTAATGCATATAAAAGATACCATGATATTGTGATTATTGATACGACGTCCAAAACTAATCAATTTGATATGATATTAATGCTAATCATTGTAGTTGATAATAATTTTAGAAATATAATGATAGCTGCAGCAATTTTAGAAGATAAAACAAAAGCAACTTTCACATAGATTTTACAAGAATTAAAAAATTCTTGTGATTTTATATCAACAGTTTTATATTCTGATACTGATCCAGCTTTAATATTAGCTATAAAGACAAATTATTTAGAAACACACCATTTCTATTGTATTTTTTATATAGATTTAAATCTAAAAAAGAAACTTAAAGGAAAATTACATGATCAATTTGAACTTTTTTGTGCTAGATTTTTAAAAATGCACAACTCTCTATGTCATAAAACATTTGAAATAAAATGGAATACACTTATTGATAAATTTCCAGCTTGTGAACAATATCTTACAAGAGCTTTATATCCTTGTAAAAGTAGTTGGGCTTATTATGCTATTAATCAGAATTTTACAGTGGAAATTCAAAGTACACAACAAGTAGAGTCTACTAATAAAATAATCAAAAATATATTAAATAGATCTTCATATTTGACTGATGTTGTTAAAGAAGTTCAAAAAATATTTGATCAACAATCAAAAAAAGCAATATTAAACAGGACTCCAGACATCTCTTATAGAACTCACAACTGACTTTTTGCCAAAAAAGACCCAATTTGCTCTTTTTTTATTTTCCATTTTTTGTGATTATCTTAGTATTCAATGATCCAATTCATGCAGATTTTTTTTTATTTTGTAGAGCTCGATGAGAGCTACAAAACAAAAAATGTTCATATAAATTGGACCACTGAATGCCAAGATAATTGCAAAAAACTGATTTTTTTATTGTGAAATTTAGGTCAATCTGCGAAAAAGTTGCCACTGAGTTGTATATGTAATGTCCAGGTAAGGATAGTTATCGGTCCTACCAGTCCTACCCAGTCCTGAATTGGTCAGTCCTGGGACTTATAGGATCAGACTGCGGTCTTGCATTTTTTTGTGGTATAGCAGGATCAGTCCTGAGGACCGACCAGTCCTCATATCGGTCTTCATATAATAAATGATTTTTATATTGAATAAATCTATTAATCTGATGAAGGTCTTTATAAAATAATATAAAGACTGACCAATTCTAAACTAATAAACAATAACAATCACTTCTCCCCACTTGTAGAGTTGCAAAAAAGCGTTTAAACAGAATATCTTGTTATCCAGTGATTATAAAATGATGAAACTACTACCATTCGAATCGACTCAACAAGACGCGTCGAATGGTGGCTAAGTCATATTTTCAGAATTGATAAATAGTCAGCAATTATTGAATTTGTTATCAAATAGTTTTGCTGATTTAATTTTTTTTCTATCGATTATAAAATAATGATTTTGATACCATTTGACGCATCTTATTGAGATGATTCGAATGGTGGTAGTTTCATATTTTTATAATCACTGGATGGCGAGATATCATGATTATTATCACTAATACAATAATAGTATGTAAGTGTATGACGCATGTGATGATCATTTGTAAAAAAAAATTGTATATTTAAAAACATCCCGATTAGTGTTCATATTTATAAAACAAGGCTATTCCTAATAAAGTTAAAGAAAATAATTTTTTATTTGTAAAAAAAAAGAAAAAAACTGATCGGTCTTAAAAAGACTGCAGTTCTTAAAAAGACTGACGGTCTTATTATATGTGATACAAGACCGAAAGACCGCAATTTTATATTAAGATGGACTGGTTCGTCTTTTTATGGTATAGGATCGTAGAACTGCGGTCTTTTAGGACCGATGACCATCTTTATGTCTGGGTTCTTATTAAACGAATGTAAAAATGAAATTCCTACTAAAGGAATATCATCAATTATAGATAAATATTTACTAGAGCTTGATAAGATTCTGCGAGAATATTTAATACTATAAATTCTTCAGAAACAACATGATCAAATGGCACAATCGTTATGTTATTATATGGAATTAATTGAAGATTGGTTACCACTCTTAGAAGTAAGTATATTGCTAATAGTTAATAAGAAAAATGATTAGTACTTGTTTAAAATGATAAAGACAATTACTAAAAAAAATACTTCCCTTTTTTTTGTTTTTTTTCATAGATAGTAGATGATTTATCAATAAGAAATGGCCAGAGAGGATGATTATGATTAATCTCAATCTTTATTTTCTTTATTAATCAAAAATATACCTCATAATAGTATTTGGCAAATATGGAAAATAACTAGACATCGTGGACAAAAATCTGAACCACAATATATCATTTTACTTAATGACAGGTCACATTTATGTACCTGTCTTTGGCTTATTAATAAAGGAATTGTATATAAGCATTTCTTTTGGATTATATCCTATTCAATTAATGTACAATTTCATATATCTCTTATTTTTTAACAATGGTATAATTATAACAAGTATAATATTGAACAACAACATAAAGAACTGGTATACCAAATTGAAGAAAATGAATTAAAGATAGGTCCACAATTATCATTTTAATATCTTGCAAATTTTAGGCAAGCTTCTAGTATTGTACAACCTCGAGATCCTAAACAAAAATATGGGTTTGATATGGGATATGCTAAAAAGGCATTTGAATATTTTATTGAAAGTGTAAAGTCAGAAGTCAGAACTATCTGACCAGCAGAAAAATGTAATTTCTATGCAGATTGATGATCTATTGCAAGTGAAATATAAAGATCAACAACTTAATAGGTATAAGTTATGTAGTGAACCTCAAAAAAAGAAAGTAAGGCGTATTCAGGTTTCAGGATATAATTAATATTACTAATAAAAATCATAAAGAAGATGTTTCAGTAAGCCAAGAAGGAAAAAAAAAAGAAAGATGTTGTAAAAATTGTAATCAAGTTGAATATTATGCTTCAAGATGTCTAAATATCTAAAAGTGTAAAAAAATTTTTTTTATGATATCTAAATGTATTAATCTACTGTAATGATTAATAAAAATATTAGTAATATAATAAATCGCATGATAGTTTAATAATTAATGATAATATAAAACTAAAAAAGATTTTTAATATAATAAAATCACATGATAAGTTAGATATCGGTGAAATCATCTGAGTAATATCACCTTGTATGATTTTCACCTAAAGTGCAAATTAGCAAGCTTCGTTATAAAAAATCTTTATATATAATTTTTACTTTAGGTCTAGAGATAACCTATTTTATAAGTAAGTATACTTCTTTTTATTTTACCAGAAAATCTAAAGATTAGTCAAGACAAATTTAAAGGCTTGAAGAAGAATTTCCATCTAGTGTTCTAAATGAATTAAGTTGAGTTAATTATTAAATAAAATTGAGTCAAATCAAGTTAAATCAAAATTATATTTTTAAACTTGACTTGACTTGACTCATAAAAAACATCAACTCAGATTGACTTGATTTGATTCAATTATACTCAATTAAAAAAACATTGAAAAAACATTTTTTTTTGCTTATAAATTAATAAAAAAAAATTTTTCACAATGTTTTTAACTATTTTAATAAAAAATGATATGAAAATATTTTTATTTAACAATTTAACAAAAAAAACATGCAATATTTTTGATAAAATTGCTACGAATCACTGGCAGTGATTATCACTGGCTGTCATACATTTTTAAAAAATTTTAAAAAGCCTTTGAGAATTAAGTGATCTACATACAAATTTCCTTTTTTGAAATCTTATATACCATATTTCTCCATTTTTTATGAGAAACAAATTGCCTTTTTGGATTGTGTAATATTACTCAAACTCCATAAAAGGAAATTTATATGTTAATTCCTTAATTCTGGCCAAATTTTATAATATCACGTGATACCGGTGATGATTACCGCCAGTGATAAATAGCAAACTTCTATTTTTAATTATATTAATAAAAAATGTTGCAAAATATTTTTTATTTAATAATTTGCATATAAAAAATGTTTATAAAAAATGTTTCACACCATTTTTTTAATTATATTAATAAAAAATGTTTTCGCAACATTTTTTTAATTATGATATTAATAAAAAATGTTTTCGCAACATTTTTTTAACTATTAATAAAAAAATGTTGCAAAATGTTTTTATTTATTAATTTAATAAAAAAAACGTTTTTTGCAATATTTTTTAATTTTATTAAGACGTAATCCGCCTAAGAACTGCAGAAAATTACTATATAAATTTGGGAAAAAAATTAAAATCAAAAAAAGGCATTATCTTGTGATCCAATGATTGGATTTTGATGATCTTTTTTCGAGTTTATAGCTTTCGATGCACTCTTCAAAACAAAACAAAAAATATTCAAAATTGGACTGGTATATCACAATATAATCCCAAAAAATGATTTTTTTCAGGTAAATCTTCCAAAGTTCCAGATAAATCTTCTGCTATCCAGAAAAAATTATGGTTGCAATTATTTTGTGATGTATCAGTCCAATTTTAAATATTTTTTTTTTTATTTTGAAAAGGGTACCATTAGCTACTAATTAACAAAGAATCATTGAAATTAAATCACTAGATCACAAGATAATGCCTTTTTTTGGTTTTAATTTTTTTTCCTGAATTTATATAGTAATTTTCTGTAGTTCTTAAGCAGATTACGTCTTAATAAAAAATATTGCAAAACATTTTTATTTATTAATTTAACAAAAAAAATATTTTTCATGATATTTTTTAACTGGATAATAAAAAACTGTTGTAAAAAATGGTTTATTAAACTCAGGTTAATTTGAGTCAAGTCAAATATTAATTTAAATTTGAAATTAACTCAAATTAGAATCAATTTGTAACTCAAATCATTGTCATGTAACAGAAAAATTTTTGAATCAAACTTGATAAGTTGACTCAACTCATGTAGAACAATATTTCCATTTCTAAAGATAAAGCTATAGGTACTAACAGAATTCTTTTAAATACTTAAACATAATAAGATCAAAAAAGAAGAAAAACAATTCAAATGACTCTTTTAACCAGAACTACAAGTCTAGTGACAAATAAAATAAGGAAAAGAAGAGCTTTAAGATCTTTAAGAAAAAACTGTATAAGAATTAAAGGAAATACTAAAGTAAGAAGCTAATAGACAGAATCTGAAATAAGTGATCTACTTTCAGTCTATATATAAAGAGTTAGTTTTTAGATTAAATTTATAATTTGAAATTAGATTAGACTGAAACATTAACCTGAACTGAACTAATTTGAATTTTTAGTTTAGTGATGTTTATTGCAAATACTATGCATTGCAAAATTTATATATATAATGTGCAAATCAAATAATTAATTTTTTAACCAATCAGAATTTATATGATTATAATGAAGTTTTTAATAATAATAAATCAATATATTCATTATAAATTATTTTTAGTAATAATGATTAGTATATAAGTAATATAAAAGGGTTTTTTGATTAATTTTAAGTTAGTTACAAATAAATATATACTTACAAAGAGTTGTGATTTCATAAGAGATAATTACATAAAAATCTAATTGTATATTGCAAATAGTTATAACAATTCCTTTAATATATTATTTATAAAAAAAAGAACTGTAGTTTTATAGCATTTTTATTTTATTATTATTGGTTAAAATCAAAACTTTTAATCGTTAAAGCTTTTGGTATAATTTTTACCGATTGGTAATATAATTTGTCACATTTTTTGACCAATAGTTATAAATTAGTAAAATTAGTCATAAATCAACTGACACTAATTGTTAAATAAAAGTTTGTAAAAAATCAACTTATACTGATTATTATATAAAAAATTATTCCTTTAAGATCATTCAGTAAAATTATGCCAATTAGTTATATAAATCAATACAATTTTGTCAAATTTGCCAAATGGTAAAAATTAATAACTAGTTGATAATAATTTGGCAAATCAGTTAGCAGTAAATAACTGAAATTATCAGATGATTTAAATCGATATTTTACAAGTTTTATTAAATAAACTTTTTTAAACTTTTTAAACTTTTTGCTTTCTTTTCTCCTTTTTTTCGTCTATTTCCCTTTTTTTTACATCTTATTTTTTCAGATAAATGTATATAATAAATTTGGTAAAACTTAAATAAAAAATGTTGATATAATGTTTTTTAATTATTTTTTATGGAAAACTAAGACAAAGACTCATTAGATGAAGAAGTAGGAGTCATAACTGGAATAAAACCATTTAGAGTAGAAGTCAACCATGCTTATTGGACTTATTTACCTTGTATTACTTCTGACAACTTCTTTGAATAATTGATTAAACTCGTAAAGCTGCACCTACTATTTCTAATCTTGAATCTACTTTGACCCTTGCTAGTTCCAAAGTTGAATACTGGATTCCAGATAAATTTGAATAAAATTTAAAACTTTTTAAATCAAAAAAGTTTTGAAACTTTTTTTAAAAAATTATTTTTTTTAATGTAAAAAAAGTTTTTTTTTATTTTTTTTATAAAGAAAAAAATCAGTTTCAGTATATTAAATATTGATATTCTAGGCAATTTTCAAAAGAATTTTGAAACTTTTTTTAAAAATTATTTTTTAACATTTTTTTTTATATTTAATTATAGGGATATTGATACTGATATGAATACTAAATCCCAAAGATAAGTTTTGAATTTTTCAAAACTTTAATAAAAAAATGTTAATGTTTAATATTTTTTTATTTTTTTTGTAAAGATATTAGTTCTAGTATAGATATAGGACTCTGCTTACTTATAATAAAAGTTATTATAAAAAATTAGCTTTTTATTAATAGTTTTTACCTTACTTTTTTCTTAAATTTTATTAGTTAATTAGTTTAAAAGGAAAAAAATCATAATAATATAAGGCTGTTCCAATTTAATTATTTATTTAACGTTCAGATCTTTTGAAAAAATTAGGGGGAAGGAGGGCTTAAGTTAAACAAACTAAATAAATAAACATAAGAAAATTTGAAAATTTCAGGCAAAATTTAAAGGGAATATTTATTACTATATATTTATTTGCTTTTAAATTTTTTCAAAAATAGAGGGGGTATTTAATAATATATGTTTATTAGATCTCAAATTTTTTAAAAAATAGAGGGGGGTGGAGATGTTAAACAAATAATCAAATTGGAACAGCCTAATATAAAATTTTCTTTTATAATGAGATCTGCAAAGAATTTTATATATAATTTTTTTATAAGTAAATAGGGTCCTGTAGATACTGAATTTTACAGTGTTTTGAAAAATTTTAAAACTTTAATAAAAAACATTAAAATTTGACATTTTTTTTTATTTTTTTTGTAAAGATATTGGATTGTATTTTAAAGTTTTAAAATTTTATATTATTTCAAAATTTTAAAAAAAACATTTTTTTTTCAAAGTTTTGAAGTTTTATTTTTTTCTTTTTTATAGAAGAACTAGTTCTAAAGTTAAATGATAACTGGATTTCAAATAATAAATTTCATTTCAAAACTTTAATAAAAAAATTTTTATTTTGATATTTTTTTTATTATTTTTGTAGAAAAACTAATTCTGAAATTGAATATTCAATTTCTAAGTGATAAATTTTAAAAAAAATTTTTTTTTTTGTAGCGTATTTGCAGTTTTATTAAAGTAAAAAAATATAAAAAAATATATATATGTAAAATTCCCTAATAACTACTCTAATATAATTAAACTTCAATGTCTAATGATCACAGAACCTAAAATTGTTTTAAAAAAAACATTTTTTTTATTTTTTTAAAACAGTTTTGAAATTAAAAACTAAATTCCAAAAAAAAAGTTTTTAAATCTTTTTTTTATTATAGAGAAACGGTTTTAAAATTAGATACTAAATCCCAAAAAGAAAGTTTTAATTCAACCCTTTTTTTTTTATTTTATTATAGGGAATTAATTCTGAAATTGAATATTGAATTCTATAAATTAGTTTTGAAAAATTTGAAACTATTAAAAAAATATTAATAAATATTTTTTTATTTCTTTTGTAGAAATTAGCACTAAAGTTAAATACTGAATTCTATAATAAATGTTTATTTTTTATTTTATTATAAGAAATTAGTTTTGAAGTTGAATATCAAATCTCATAAATAAATTTTGAAAAAAAAATTTCAAAACTATTAAAAAAAATATTAATAAACATTTTTTATTATTATTTTAGGAAATCAGTACT
Organism: Rhizophagus irregularis; assembly: GCF_026210795.1. Lineage (NCBI taxonomy): Eukaryota > Fungi > Glomeromycota > Glomeromycetes > Glomerales > Glomeraceae > Rhizophagus > Rhizophagus irregularis. The sequence continues at coordinate 4,659,810 of NC_089441.1, read as the reverse complement.
GAAGTTAGATATCAAATCTCATAAGTAAGTTTTAAATTTTTTTTAAAACTATTAAAAAAATATTAATAAATATTTTTTTCAGCTCTAAAATTGAATACTAAATCCTATAGGTAAGTTTTAAAAGTTAATTTTCAAAACTTTTTTTTTAAAAATATTCTTTAATGGTTTTATTTTTTTTGTAAGAAATCAGCTTCAATCTGAATATTGGATCCCAAATAAAATTTTAAAAGTATAATAGTATTAGTAGTATTTTTGATTTGTATTTTTAATAATTAATAAATTTAGATTATTAAATAAAATTATAGTAAAATATCAAATAATTTTAAATAAAAATATATGCAATTTGAAGATTTCTTATTATTATAAATTAATCGAAAAGTTATCAATCAGATATACTAATATTTCAAATAGTAAATATCCTATTTGTAACTATTAATATATAATTATACTCTATTAAGTATTCTGATTGGAATTCAAGTATCCTTTTTTATGCCATTTTTTGGTAGTAATCAGGTTTACCGATTAATAAAAATTAAAAAAAATAGGGATCAATTAGATGGAATTTAATTATCTGATTAGTTTTCGATTTGACATTATTTGACTAGTATAGCATTCATATCATAATTGTTATGATTTATTTACCAGTTACTTTGCATTTTTTGGATACTTTACAGTATTAATATTTATTACTTTATAATTTACTTACTAGTTATTTTGCATTCTTTAATTATTAGCATTTACATTTGCTTTATAATTTATATACTTGTTTTACTAATAGTAAATTCAATATGCTCTTATAATTTATTATCTAGTACATGTATTTTACTTTATATTTACAAATCCAAAAACTCTAAATAAATAAGATTACTAAATTAGTATTCTGAAATTGTAAAGTCTTCAGTTAAATAAGAAAACAAATAAGTAATTTTAATGAACTAAGTAAAGATACAAGAAATAAAAAAGAATAATAAGCAGAAAGGTATTTGAGAAAATACATCTTAAGTAAGAACTAAAAACTCATATTTCTTTTCCAATATATAACTTATTATAGGTTTTAATATTTAATTTCTCTATTTTTACAAATTAATAAATTTTTTTTACCAAAGAAAAATGGTAATTTATTTATTGATTAAACTGGTAAATTACAAATAAAAAAAATAAGCAAAAATAAGATTTGCTTTTATATTAAAAAAAATTCCAAATTTTTTATTTTTTAATATATGAAGATAATTATCAATAAATTGATTATTAATAAAATATATTTTATTATTTTAGTTATAGTTAATTTTATATCAAAAACATTTGATAATATAATTATAAATTTCAAAAAAAAATTATATATTAAAAAATTGCATATGAATTTTGCATAAAATTAATAATAAGGAAAAAATCAAAAAAATACTTTTTTGCTATAAAATCTGAAATATAATACTAAAAGGCAGTTTTGTAATAGCTAAAAATATTAGATATTCAAATTCAATTGATATTAATTGGATATTATTCAAAACCAATACTGATACAATATATTGTATTTTTTGTTAACATACTTTCTGTTCTGATTTTTTTTTTTTAAAAAAAAACTATACTATCATTTAACATTATAATGTATTTTTACCAAATTTAGTTAAATTAATTTAACTAAATATAAAAAAAATAATATGTAAAAAAACATAATATGAAACAAGCCCTATTAAAATCGATTAAGTAATTTAAAATTCAGAAAAAAATGATTATCTAAACGCTATATTAAGTTTAAAAATTGAATTCAGCTTAGTATTATTTTTATTTATTTAGATAAATTTGAAATTTAAATAAAGTATGTGAGATAAATGAATTTTCGTAGGTATCGGAAATTAGTAATACTTACTTTATAAATGTACTATTCACCGCGTTTTATATACAATATAAAAGAAATTTCAAACATTTTTGATTGTTGCTTAGTAATACAATCAACAAAATAAATGTGACATCATTTACATATATTTCTATTATAAAGTTAAAATGTGATTAGTGATATAACTCCCTTGTATTGTGTCATCAGGTTACAGCATCTTCGTCAAACCTTTGCGCTATTCTGCACTATCGATAGTTGGTTCGATTTCTACTTTTCCTTCATAATATCTATATCTTAATTAATACTTTGCCTTTTTTTTTCGTCTGTTATTACAAGCGAAGCAAAATTATTTCTACGCGTCTATTAAACAGACCGCTAGCAGCACTCAAATAGATATTCCAAGAAGCTTCGAGGTTTCTTTTTCCTTTCCTCTCTCCTTTCCTCTTTGTCACATTTTTTCTTTAGTAGTAATCGCGTTTGCGGAGTGTGCACTTTATAACAAGTAGTTATACCTTGAAATAAATCGAGATCGTAAAAAAAATGTCCAATAAGACTGAGTACTATTCTGAAGAGGAGGAGTCCCAATGTCCTCTTTGTATGGAAGAGATGGATCTATCAGACAGGAATTTCAGACCTTGCCCTTGTGGATATCAGGTAAGTTTTTTTTATAAATTCAACTGTTTTTACAAGCATTAAGCCATACCGCAGTTACAAAAGAATTCAACATACTCGTCATGGAAGTTTTAAAAAAAATAAAACTGAACATTAGTAAAATATCGTTTATCTTATTTTTTCTTGATCTATGTATTTGTGTAACTAATTATTTTTAGATCTGTCGATTTTGTTGGCATCATATCCAAGAGACTTGTAATGGTCGATGCCCTGCTTGTCGAAGAGTATATTCTGAACAGACTATTGAATTTAAACCAATATCGGCTGAAGAGTATGTATCATTTCATTATATATCGTGTTCTTATAACAATTATATTTTTATTTTAATATTTTTTTTGTTGAACCCATTCATATATTTATAAACTATCATTTGATTAGTTCTAACATTTCATTTCAACACTGTAAAATATCAAAGACATTTAAATTAATTTCTTTCTTATTTTAAATTTTATTCAATTCACTCAACTTACAATTACTTTATGTTTTTTATTAAAATCTACATAGGTTAACGCGGATCAAGAATGAAAAGAAACAAAAGGAACGTGAAAAGAAAGAGCTTGAAGCGATGAATCGAAAACATCTGGCCAATATGAGAGTAGTTCAAAAGAATTTGGTTTATGTAATTGGTCTCAGTCCGAAGATTGCAAATGAAGAGGTAGTTGATGGTCAAATCAATAAATATCGCTTTTCTTTAAATATTTTTATTGAATTTCAAATTTTAACGTTAAAATAAAAGATACTACGGTCACATGATTATTTCGGTCAATACGGAAAAATAGCCAAAATTGTCGTTAACCGTCGAAATCCTCCGGCGTCCACTGTTCCTGGCGCTCCGGCGCCTCAGCCTAGTGTTGGTGTTTACATAACTTATGTTCGAAAAGAAGATGCAGCAAGGGCTATAGCTGCAGTAGATGGTAGCATGTCTGACGGTAAAGTGTTAAGGTAAAGAGACTAACCAGCCAGTTAATTTTAGATAATTTAGACAGGTGTTTTTAACTAATATAAAATTTATACTATAGGGCATCATATGGTACAACAAAATACTGTACATATTATTTACGTAGTATGGTGTGCCAAAATCCTAATTGCATGTATTTGCATGAACCTGGAGAGGAAGCTGACAGTTATACTAAGGAAGATTTAGCATCGGTGTAAGTTATAGCAGTGATAGTCAAATATTTCAAAAACAAAAATTCCAGATTCTTTTTAAAAAAATTAGTTAAACCGATTTTTAATAGTTATATATATTAATATATATTTGTTTTTTTTAGTAAATATCACTTAAAAGAACATACTAGTACAGAACCACATAAAGTTCAATTAGGACGACCACCTTCATCAGGGACATCTAATGTTTTTCCACCACAAAAAAAGTCTGAAACTCCGCATCGTGCTCTTGGTCCTGAAAGCGACAAAGGAAGCAATGATGAGAGAGAAGAGGGTATTTTGTTCTCATTTATTGTTATCATGAAGTTGTTGTATTTCAAATTAGTGGAATGTATATAAAGATAAAATTTTGAGAGATAATATTATCAATCATTCAAATTTTTTTTTTTTTTGCAGCATCAGCATTACCCCCGACTGCTTCTTGGGCTACTAAATCATCAAGTACAGAATCCACACCTGTATTAAATAATAAACAATTACCACAATTACAGTCTACACCTTCACAACATTCATCGCATTCGGTACAGCCCCAGTCTTCATCACATACTTTACAACACCCACCATCACATGTAACACATACATCACATCCTCCTTCACAGCCTCCACAAAATTCACATCATCTACCACATCTACCTAATTCACAAAATACATCATCATCACCATCTCAAGAGCAAAAATCTAAACGTAATGTAGCAGCAGAATCTTCAGGATTAAAAGCAACCAAGAAAGTGGAACCACAGCCAGTACAAAATTCAGTATCTGCATCTAAAAGGAAAGAAACACAAATAGATATAGAACACGAGAAGCCTCAACAACTGGTGTCTGAACCAATTCAAGAAACTAAATTACAGGAACAAGTTCTTCCGTCGGATTCTCTAACAGAACAATCTAATGATAAGTTTCAACAAATTGCCACTAAACAAGATAATATAGTTGCGGACTTCGATCAAACATTATCTGTTCTTAGTGATGGTTCTTTCTCTTTCTCTTTCAATGCACCATTACTGGAAAATAGTGTAGTTCCAGAAGAAAAAAATAATGATAAGATTTCCCCAATTACTTCGGACAACGTCGCAGTTGGAGGTTCTTGTGTAGTTTCTCCACCTCCAGGCGTTGGATTTCGTACAGACTTTCCAAATTCAAACACTAATCCGGATTATGTTCAGCCAACACCTACACAATATACTGGTTCATTTAATCCGTTCGCAACAGATGATGATAAATTTGATCCATTCGCCACAGATAATCAGCATCCTTCAAATATTATAGGATTATCTTCCCTTAATAATAACAATAATAATATTGCGGGTACTTATACCAATGATTCTAGGTCGCATTCGTCACATGGTCAATCATCATCTTCAAAATCAAGACAGTCATCTCGGTTTGGTTTTGCTCTAGAAGATGGCGATAATGCTCACTTCAATTCATCAGATCCGTTGGCTATGAAGGACTTACAAGAAGGTTTTCGTGCACTTTTCCCTAATGTCAATATAAGTTTTGGTCCTAGTGATGTTCATCAAGAATCTATGTGGAATACATCAAATGATTCCACATTTGGGCCGTTACGTCGACCATTATTTACAACTCCTCCTGGCGTTCCAATAACTAGCACATTGAATCAGACTCATTCGCTTCATAATACCAACGCTTCTGTAGGTTTGGATAGTCTTTATCATCAGAACATGCTAATTCATCAACCTATAATTCCCACTACATCTACACCGACTATTAAATCTCCACCTCCTGGAATATATACTCCAACACCTCCGACACCTCGCATGGATTTTAATATGACGAGCGGATGGAATCCACAAAATGTCCCATGGAATACCGAAGAAGACTTTATACCACGCCATCCTTCACATCAGAACCAACAAGGATCTTCACGTTCTAGGGATGAAGCTCAAGATTTCTTCGGTGCATGGTTAAAGGCTGCAGCAGCTAGTTCAAATACACAGGATGATATTCCTAATGAAGGTTTGGGCGTGTTCTTAATTTTGTACTGAATATTATTTCAATATTGTATTGGTTGACTGATACATTTTCTCTAATATTCTTTATATTAAATTCATACTTTTTACATTGGCATTGACGATATAGCGGAACCTTTACCTAACATTTTACAAGATCCTGCCATTATGTCTGTTCGCATATCTCAGGCCGATAGTGCATATCGAGCACCCGGTGCTCCAGTTATGCCACAATATCAACCAATGCAAAATGTTGGAAGCCATCGATTAAGTGTTTTTGAACGGGTAGCGAGAACAGGAGACGATCAACAGATTAGTAATGGGTTCAATGTAATCGGAATGGGGGATACAGGTGGGTTTTCTTCAATGCTTAGTCGGGGATATTAATCCCTTATTTAAGAAAATAAAAAAAAAACAAAAAAAAAATTTAAGCCTAAAAACGAAGAAAGAGAGAGAAAACAGAGAGAAAAAACCGTTTTATCGTTATATAAAGCTTCTTGTGGTAGTTGATTATTTACATTCCACATGAAAAGTTTTTTTGCTTTTTATTTTATTGGGAAGGTGTGTTTTTATCTTGTCATTTTTTCTGTTTGTATATTATAGAAACACATGAGGTCGTGCTACTTTATATAATTAAATCCATAATTACTTAACTCCAACCTCAACTTGATTTTCTTTCATTCGTTTAATAAATTATGGGATTGATGGTGTGGTTATTATATAGGCTTAAATGACGCATCTAAAGAAATACAAACTACTTCCATTCCTTCGGAACGATCTACAGAAATTGAAAAGGAATCAAACCAATCTTTGAATGTGGCTCATGTCAAAAGTCCGTCGTTTTCTGCCGAGGATACCGTTACCAAAAAATCAAATAACGATAACTTAAATCAATCTACAAAACCTACGTCCGTGAAGGTTATAAGTATAAAATCAAAATCAACCAGTGGAAATAATTCTCAGCAACAGTCAAAATTCGCCAATGAACCATCTGGTCAATCAAAATCTCCTAATGATAATACTACTCAAAAATCAGATTCAAGTTCCGCTACCTATACTTTAAATGTTACAAATATTAGCTCAAGAAGAAGGGATAGACATTCGAGAAACTCTTCTGCACATAATAATAGGTCAGCTGGAGGGAACTCCTCCTTGAAAGATTCGAAAAAGCATGGTAATGTTGATGTACAAATTTCATCTTCAAAATCCAATGATACATCTAATCAAAAAGGAAGTTCCGCTACATCCATCACGGAGAATAAAAAATCGTCCACCAATGAATCAACTATTGTCCCATCCCCAATTCTTTCCAAGAAACCTAAAAAGAAAGACAAGAATACTTCTGCCCGAAAGGTTTTGTCTAATTCTGTGAATAACAATAATATCAAAAAAGATGCAAAAGCTAACGAAGATACGAAATCTGCTGAAAATAACGCTATTGGCCAAAAATATGTTGGAAATCCAAGCGATAATTTAACAATTGATACCAAAGAATTTCAATCTGGTGCATCTTTTACCGGTGAAATTAATAATAGTAAAATGCCAGCGGATTTTAAGTTTGACTTTGAATCGTCACCTCTGTTCATTTCTTTGCCTCCGAGTATTTCTGGTCCGAAAAATTACCAGAACGATGAATCGGGTCCCAATCTCTCTGCTTTTGAAAGCTCTTCTTTGGATTTTAAGTCACCTACTTCCACTACCTTTGACCTGTTCTCCAAGGATTTCAACATCAACACTTCCTCCATTTTCAATTTACAAACTTCTTTCTCATCCGCATTTGGTTCTTCAAACAACAATCCTCCAGGTTCTCCAACTCTGAATAACGGAAATGCTAACTTATGGACCGATCCAAATCCTTCCAATTCTGATACCATGATCAATTCCAACGGTTCTAACGGGGTGAAGACTACAACTGCCTCAGTCGAAGATCTTGAACGGCAAGTAGCAAATGCTAGAAGAGAAGCTGAGGTGTTGGAGCTCCGTTTGAGAGCTGTAATTAAGAAAAATACTCATCACCTTCAGGATGCTTGGAAGTCATAAGGGAATTAATACTTCCGTAGCTTTTATTTCTCGTTTGAGTAAGCATTTTGCTTCTTTTCCGCTCTCTGTTTTTTTTTGAAGTTTACGTCGAGGCGGAGATTAAAAACGAAGCTTCAGGTTCGTTGCATGTGAAGTTGATTATTGCATTGATGATACGGAAATTGGATGAGCATAAAGTCTGATTTTATAGCTAATCAGTGATCTCTAAAAGATAATTGCAAAATTTTTTATTTTGTTGACGGAACCCTTAGCAGAAAGCCGAGAAAATTCACAGCTAATTAATTTTACATTTACCAGATTGTTTGATATTCCTTATTCTATAATTTTATTTATAGTATTTTCTCATTGTATCCTGCCTTTTTTTTGCTATTTATTTACTTATTTGAATTTGTTAATGTTCCTACTTCTGTTTTTAGCTCTTACAAAATTATTATTGAATTTTATCATCGTTTTTTATTTTGCATAACTTTAATTATTATTATTATTTTTCTTTGTCCTAACATAAAAATTTTAGATTAATATACCAACTTTTTTATAATTTATTTGAACGTAATAATTCATTTAGTTTTTACTTTATAGTGATATTAAAAATGCTCGGCCCTTACAAAACTAATTATAAGTATGTAATTCAACTTGAGTGGCATAAAAATTTGACAATTTGATAGCACTTTCAAGAAAATTTACTTTTATTTAAATTAAAGTGCTACTTATTACCAGTTATATATCACATGGTTAAACTTTATTTTATTTAAAAGTCATTAAAGAGAATTTTAGTAAAATGAATTTTTGAAAATTTATAATTAAAAAGTAATAGCTTAAAATTAAAAAAATTTAAATATAAACAATATTTTACTCATGAAATTTCTTTTAGCTGAAATTTCTAATTGATAGTACACATGTGAAGTCTTATTAGTTTTAAGTTAACAAATAGTTTAAAACATTAAATTAGGATAATATATAGTCTAATCAGTACTTTGTATTTTGCTATTTTTATCTTAATAAAGTTTTAAATGTATTGCAAGAGAACTCCGCTTACTTATAACTGTCCCTTTACTTACCTTACTTTTTTCTTAAATTCTATTGGTTAATTAGTTAAAAAGAAAAAAAATCATATAAAATTTTCTTTTGTAAAGAATTTTATATGATTTTTACCTTAAGCTTGAAAATGACCTATCTTATAAGTAAGCGGGATCTTATTGCAAGCAACAAAAAAAGTGATTAATAAAACATGAAAATATCAATACTCTACAGATTAGTCAATTACATACTTTTTTTTTTTTTCTTAGCAATTAATATTAATAGTATTATTTATTAGTTAAGTAATGTTAAATAGCATTAAATGTATATTAATTAACTTTACAAAGCATTATATTATTGTGCATTAATTGAATTGGTTCTTTAACACTGCTTTCTCTTCCACTAATTTTTCCGTGTTAGAAGATAAAAAATCTTAAAAGAAAGTGGAGATAGTGAATTTGAATATTCATACAGCTTGTAGTAATTGTTGTATGTTGTCGAAAATATCATTTTGAAGAAGTACGTATGATTTCCTGCAGGGTTTATAATGGGGAATATTATTTAATACGTCGTAACCGATTATACCACACGTGACACCATTTGGATTACTTTGCCATGAATAAATTTCGTTTGTTTTAACCCAACCAGACCAATCTTTTCCGTCACCTAAGCAAATTTCCCAGTCTCTTGAGGCCTTAAAAATTCTTGCGCCAGCACCATATCCACCAGCTTTACTAGCACTTACATTCCAACCATCTCGAGTACTAAGTTTTTTTCTTACAAAATCTGGAATTACAGTTGTTGTTGCACCTGTGTCAATTATCATTCGGAAACCTTGCTCTACATTCGCCATTCCCGCCTCATCCAGGTTATCATCTGTATTTCGAAGACGAATATGCACCTATATTTGGCAAAAGAAATCCAAATGATGTCGTTCTTATTAGGGCATTGACAGTATAAAATATCAACTAACACCTGTCAATGACCTTATAATCCATAAATTATAAATAGTACGAACCTGCCACTCTTTCTCTGCACCTACATTTGTATTAGCATCAGATGCTGAAAATCTACGTAATTCGACAATACGTTCTTTAACAGGTACATAATAACATCCCGGATAATTCACCCTCATTTTCTTTTCCTCTTCGCTTGATCCGTATCTGACAAATTTCCCATGAACGATTAATACATATTCACGCGATTGATCAAGAGAGCCGGAATCGAGTAAACGGCGATATTCAAGTGCATTTACGGCGAGTTCACTCCCGATTGGCTCCCAATAAGGATCGATGACATAATCAAAAATTAGGCGACGCTCATTAATGTCTGGGGGTTGAGGCCAAACGAAATCTGAACCAGCGAAGTCTAAAGGATATGTTGCTTTTAAATAAGTTGTATAGTGATATTTTCAAACCAATCAAGCTGGACAGACTTGTTACGCACCATAAAATTTTTTCCACTCCTCTTTATTTTTTGTGAATTTATCGAGTCCCAATTTTACTGCGAAGTCTTTAACAATTGTTGTTTCTGACTTTTGTTTCTCATCCTCGAGGTCAGATGATTTCTTCAAACCAGCAAACTTTTTTTCGAGATCAAACACTTCAGACGTATACAAGAAATTAGAATATAATAAAAAGGGTATAAATATCCATATATGAAAGTACGAACCAGGAACGAAGTTTCTAATTTCAACTCGATCTGTCGACATTTCAACTCGGTCAATCGACATTTCAACTTGGTCTATCGACATTTCAACTTGGTCTGTCGACATTTCAACTTGGTCTGTCGACATTCCAACTTGGTCTGTCGACATTTCAACTTGGTCTGTCGACATTCCAACTTGGTCTGTCGACATTTCAGCACCTATAACACCCGTAGGTGAGTTGGCATGCTAACAAACTGAAAATAGTACATTTCTGAAACGCAGTAAACCCTACCTAGAGTTTTTTTCTTTTTTAATATTTTTGGTATTTTTGGAAGTTTAGGTAGCTTAAATTTGCGTCCTGAGGACATTTTGGTATTAAAAAAACTGAAAAATTATCATCACGTGTTCAAAAGTGCGCAGTGAGTTCATTGTATTTGACCTAGATAAACCCGCTGAAATCAAACCAACATACCTTAGAGTTCGTTTGATAGATAATGGTAAATTTCGATTGTTGTTTTACTTGATAAAAGAATTCACTAACAGGGACATCGCCTTTTTATATAATTCTCAGGGAAGGAGGAAATCACTTAATATGATCGCATCACGAAAATCTGATCAAAATAAGTGAGTAATAATATACGTAAGAATTTCGAGAAAGTATTATTACTCGTACCCGTGATACTGTACATGTGATGTTTACTATAACTACCCCAGTAGCACCGACAAATTTTTAGCGGTCACGTGATCGATTTTGATGATCATCTCCAAAAATGGCAAGCAAATTTAACGAAAAAATTTTTTCTTTTTATTTTTTAAATAAAACTTAACCCAGACATTATATCATTTTAAAACTCACACACTATGTATAATTTCTCTCGTTCTGCAAGTTTACTTAGGCAATAAAGGTAGGTTTTGGATACAGATTTTTGTAAAATTAATTATTTACAAATCGTCATATAAAAAGTCAAAATCCATATCCAAACCCTACTTTTATCACCTAGGTAAACTTGTAGAGTGGGCAAAAATACACATTTCTTGTAAGTTTAAAAAATGTATGATATTTGTTATCAAGTTTTATTTTTATTTTTTATTTTTTTGTTAAAATTAACTTATCCATTTTAGGAATGATCTGTGAAATCGATCACGTGATCGCTAAAAATTTGTCGGTGCCACTGGGGTAGTTGTTTACTATAATTTTACTGCGCAATTATTTTGATAATTTTTTTCATATGGAATGGGTTATGGGATTGTGCAAAGCAAAGTGTGTGATTATTTTTTCAATAAACGTCTGATAAATTTGCACCATTGCTTTATTGATCAAATACTTGAGGACATTCACATCGCTTATAAATTCCTTCCGCAACCTTCTTACATCTTTATGTGAGTGACGATCGCATTCTTCATAAACCTTACAGCCATATTTCCATCCGCCATTTTTTAAAGTAGTTCTGCCTTAGCAAAGTGCCTTCCAGCTCTTTATAAGCTGTACTATCCTGATTGTTTGTCATAAGTATTAATATAGAGCGTTCTCACGCATCTACTCATGTGATTGAATGATGATGTCATTGTGTTCAAGTATCGCAATCAATAGAAATATCAATAGAATTAAAAGCTTGAGAAAGCTTTTTTTTAGCTACATGATTTCATTTGGTTACGAATTTTTTTTCAGATAATTATTTCATAATTTTAGAGTGTGAGGTACAATAATGAAAAAGTGTTGTAAAAAAATATGTAAAATCTTGAACGAGCTTGAGCATACCCTATCAATTGTAAATCATTGAAGAAAAAAGGTGGTTTGCAACTCATTTGTTTTTTCATCGAAATGGTAACTCTCTGATATTTTTTTGGCCAATCAGATCGTTCATCAGTCTATCAATTGAGGTGCTTGAGAACGCTCATAGTCAAAAAAATTCTTGTATGACCAAAATTTTACCTTGGGATTTGCACAGTCAGCAGTGCGTACTGCGCAATGAGTAATGACTGCGCATTTTTTCGGTGATCGATTTCACATGATCTGTGCTATGATGAATTTATTGCTTGAAGTGTTGCAGGTGAATACAACTTCGCTAATTCAGGATCATAAGGGAACTGATTCCCATTTTCGCAGTACCATGAGCCATATAATCCATAATTCCCATGTTTTCCATTGCAAATAAGTCATGGTGAGCTCCACGGCTGAGTGATTAATCGTTTTGCAAAATTTTGATTCTATAATTTGATTTTCAATTTTTGATAATCAAATTTATACTTCAAAAACTATTTTATGGTGCAGCATATTGTTAAACGTTTTAATTAACTTTTTATTTTCTATAATTTGTAATTATAGAATTTTTTTATACTTAAAATAATGTATTTTTTATATTTTAAATTTTAATGAATTTATTCAAATAACTAATGTATATTATAGGAATTGGAATCGATTTTACAATAATCAAATTTATCGAAAATCAATAAGAATCGATTTTAAATCGATTATCGAATAAAAATCGAATTTACTTATTGTGGCGCAGTAGCGTTAATAAGATTTCCCCTGCATACCCTACAAGTATTAGTTTTATTTCGGTTGACAAAAACCTATTTGTCACACATTATTTGTATTTCTTAATTTCTTAATGCCGGCCGTTTCATGACATTTTGGGGTAGTCCGTTAATAAGAAGTTAGGTCGTTGTCACGTGACATTAACAAAAATCCAAAAAAGGAAATTTTATTGTCCAATGAAATTCAAGTTATATTGTACAAAATTCCAAAAAAGGAAATATTTATGTCAATCTTAATAAATTTTAATAGTCACGTGACCGACAGTAGTATAATTTCGATTAACGATTAATCAACGATTAATCGATTCTAAAATCGATTCTAATAATGATAATCAATTCCAATCCTTAGTATATTAATGTCAATTTAAAATAATGAATTTTTTTATTTTTTAAATTTTAACAAATTTATTCAAATAACTAATGTATAATAATGTCACTATCTGCTAGAAAATTTGATACTTAGACATCTTCTACTCCATATATATCAATATATTCTCTATTTCTTTTTAAAAACATGAGCTGGTTAATAACAGATAAACCCAAACGGGTTTTTAGAGGAGTAATTAAGTTTTTAGCATTAGAAAACAGTCTTTCTGATGGCACTAAAGTAGCAGGTATAGAGAGATACTTCATTGCTAGTTTGTGTAATACTGGATATTGATTTTTATTTGTTGACCACCATAAATAAAAATCATATTCTTCAAGAACAGGCAATTTTACTATACATGCCACCCAAATTATTTTGGGCTGCCGTAATTATAAGTAAAATCCCAAATTCAATTATGATTAAGGTTGCTTGTCTAAACCTCTTCAAAATCCTACGATTAGTTTCGTCAAAATTTTACTATAGATTTATTATAGTTTCGGCAGAGTTTCAGCAGTTTCGGCATTTATAATAAGTTTCGGCAGTTTCGCCTTTCTCTAAAGTTTCGCCAGTTTTTTAATATAACTTTAATATAGTTTCGGCAGAATTTCGCTTTTCGGCGAAACGCCATCTTGCCTAAACCCCTAGGTTTCGGCAAGCAACCTTAATTATGACATCCCAAATTATTTTGGCACTTTACATAGTAAATTATATATAAATTGAATGAATTACGACATCCCAAATTATAATTATGGCATCCCAAAATAATTTGGGCAGCATGTATAAATTCTATTAAATTAAAATAATGTTGGAATTCATCCTTTATTGGTGCAGCTTTAGCATTCTTTTTTTTCCAAAAACTACTCATTTCTGTCATTAAATCATCTGTATCTTTATCAGCAGATGTTGTAGAAATATCAATTTGTTTATTTTGTTTAAAGATCATAAACTCCTCTCTTAACTGGCTAAAAATATCATCACATTCTTCTTGAGAATTAATAAAATCTGGTCTTTTGAAGCGAAGGTCAAAAAAAGATCCTTTCAGGCATAATTCTTGGGAAATATTCCATCTTGATGTTAAATCTTCTAATATTGCATTTCTGCAATATTTTGCATCATTAGTTTCAATGAAGTAAAATCAATTTCAAGTCTTTCTCTTAAATTACATATGCATGAATATATAAAACCAATGGTTGGCTATTTTACACCACTTAAGAGACGTGTTGCAGCTTCAAAAGGATTTAAAAGCTCTACTATTTCTTTGATTACTTTCCATTCATAAACTGTTGGATACAGTTCTTCTAACTTTTCACCTTCTTTATGAATATTTAAACTTACGTTACTTATTAGGGAAACCTTTAACATTGCAATTGCTGGTTTTAAAATAATGAGTCTTTGAAAAGCATACAGAGTTGAATTCCATCGTGTATTGTTTACTTTTATAACATCAAAATAAATAAGATTTTCAACTTCTTTTTCCAACTCATTATTATTCTGTAAAACTTCTTGCTGTCGATGTAAATATATTTATGCTTCCTCTAACTATTGTTTTTTCTTATTTCCTGCCAAAAAAGTAATGAGATGCTTACATTTATCAACTAATTGCCTTATCTTATCTAACCCCTTTCCAATGCTCAGTTGGAGTGTATGGGCAGCACAAGGAATTCTTTCACCAATACCTATTTCATTACATGCTTTTTTTACATTTGAACCATTATCAGTTACTAGTGCAATTATCTTTAATTCAATCTCCCATTTATAAAACAAATCAACCTATATTATATTTGCGCAGTCTCTGTCACTAATAAATTGAAGGCATGTGATTGGTCACAGAAAGGTGTGGAGATCGCGTCGCATCCCCCTATATCAGCTAATTCACTACTATATATATGCGCAGTCTCTGTTATTTGCGCAGTCACTAACAAAATTGAAGGCAAGACACAGTGGTTTGAATCCAGGGGATGATTTTTTTTTTACATTTTTTTTTATGAGATCACGAGACACAAGTTTGAATCCATATATTTTTTTGACATATATTTTTTTTACATATTTCGTAAGATCACGGGTTCAGATCTTTAAGCCAAGCCAAGCCAATCAAGCCAACCCAACCCAAGCCGAACTTCAAGCCAACTTAAGACAACCCGTATTGGCTTATCATGGCAAAGTATATCGACTTAAAGGATCAATCAAGCGAATCAAGCCAAATTTTATCAATTTAAAAGGCATTCATACACGTTACTTTCGTGTTAGTGCATGTAGAGACATGTACACGTGATAAAGTGTATGTAAATATGCCGAACCAAGCCAGCCAGTCAAAATATATCACGTGTTGTTACACAAATTTCCAAAAAAGGAAATTCGTATACAGATCAATTAATTCCAGCTGGAATTAAAGATTTATTTAATTCAGCAAAAATCTATCACGTGACATTACGCAAATTTTCGAAATTCTTATGCAAAGCACTTAATTCTTTATACAAATACAATATTCAATATTACATATAACAATATATAACAATACTATATATTCCAATACTATATAACAATATTACAATACTATATAAATAAAAATACAATATTTAAAATTCTAATAATACTCTATAATAAATACAATTAATTTTTAATACAATATTTAAATTTTAACAATATTTTATAAATATTTCAATTTATTTATCAATAATTTATTATTATTACTAATTAAAGAGCATATATGACATATAAATTGGCATTATACCAAACTTTAAATCAATGACACTTCCTCAAAGTTATAGGTCAAAAATCTAATTTTATCTATCTGATGATAGAAATATTACAATTAAAAATGCAGTCTTATGCTCTCCTTAGGGTTATGTCCTATATACGTCTATAACATGACTTAACTAATTTTTACGTCACGTCATTTTTTTTCATATAAAATTTTTATTTTTTAAAATTACATCCAATATACATCTATGACATGACTTAACTAAATGTTACGTCATATCATTAAGGCTGCACCTCTAATTACAATACAACTATTTATTATTATAACTTTTTATATATCAAATATAAAGAATATTAAAACAACAATAACTATCACC
Organism: Rhizophagus irregularis; assembly: GCF_026210795.1. NCBI lineage: Eukaryota > Fungi > Glomeromycota > Glomeromycetes > Glomerales > Glomeraceae > Rhizophagus > Rhizophagus irregularis. The sequence continues at coordinate 4,643,477 of NC_089441.1, read as the reverse complement.
TATAAAATATATTTTCAAAAGATAGTCTAACTTACAAATAAATACAAATTCATATTATAAATGCATGTATAAAGTCTTCCGATCTATGAAAATACAGTTAGCTTTCAATATAACAAAGTACTAATCAGACTTTCATTATAAGAAAATTTGTTAATACTATAATGAATTATTTAGTATAATGAAAAATTTTAGTATAATGCAATAAAAAAAAAGAAAAATCAAAACATTTGTAAAATGTCATACTCAAGGAAACTTCAAAATATAAATTATCTATCTTTAATAAAATAAATTAAAAGTAATAAAATTTCTTTATTTAGGACAAATTCCATAAAACCAGTATCAAACTACTCTTTATATTAAAATTTATTTTCCAAAAATCTTTGTTATACTAAAAAAAAAAAATTTGTTTAAAAGAAATTCATTATAAAAGGATCATGAATTTATAAGTTTTTCTTTATTTAACATAATACTCTTTATAGTCACACATTTGAGACAGTCCATATTTGGTGATTATAAAGAGATGTGACTATATAAAAAATTTCTTATATTAGTATATCATAATTCCGGCCAAAAATTAACATAATTTTAGCCAAAATTATACTCAAAACTTTATTGTATCGTAACTCCGCCAATATTAATCGTAGAGAGATGATCTTACCGCCATTCGATTCGTCTTGATGAGACGGTTCTAATGGTATAAAATACATCGAAATATAATCACTAGATTAATTTCTGAAATTAAAAAAATATTAATGGTTTTTGTGTAATAACTCTGCCAATATTGATCCTAGAGAGACGATCTTACTGCCATTCGATTCGTCTTGATGAGACAGTTCTAATGGTATAAAATACATCAAAATTCAATCACTAGATTAATTTCCGAAATTAAAAAATATTAAATGGTTTTTAAGTAGTAACTCCGTCAATATTGATCACAGAGAGATGAGCTTACCACCATTCGAGTTGTCTTGATGAGGCGATTCCAACGAGCTATTAATCGTCTTTTTACAATCACTAGGTACCGAGAAATTTAGCAAAATGTTAAATGGTGCAGTAAACGTAAATTAAGAAATATAATAATGCCGATGCTTAACATTTTGTTGAATAACTCATCAGCCAGTGATCGCAAAAGGATAAAACTACCACCATTCGATTCATCTCAGTGAGACGATTCTAACAAGCTATGATACATCTATGTACGATTATTAGATGCCAAGTTATTTAATATATTCTTTATATAACTGTGATTATAAACGGTTCTTTTTAATATAAGATTTTTGAGGATAGGTGTGATAGTGACTATAGATAGATTGTGACTATATAGGATAGTTTTTAATAATAAAGTATTTTGAACATTCAACTGGTGTGACTATATAGTAGAATGTAACTATAACGGGAGTGACTATAGAGGGAGTTGACTGTACTGTATTTTATTAATAAAATTCAATATAATAAATTTTTTTTCATATGATTTAATGCATATCACACTAAAGATTCATTATATCATAAAATTCATTGTAATAAAATTTGCTATAGAAAGAGCTGATTTTATGTTAATGTAATACATTTAGAGAATTAAACAACAACAAAATAATAAACAAAATTTTGTTAACTATTTATTACAAATTAGATATAATATTTAAAATCTTTATAATAATGATAATAATTATAAAAATACTAATAATTATATATATTAATTACATTAAAAATCAAGCAATATTTACAATAAAAAATGATAATGTTAATTATATTAATGAACAAATTATTAATATTTTCCTAAAGAAGTTAAAAAATTCTTATCAGTAAATTCAGTAGAAGATAAAAATTTAGTTCATCAAAACCTTTATCTTATAGAATTCTTAAACCAAGTAAAACTCCTTCCCATAAATTCTTTCTTAAAATTAGCAAATCTATTATACTTTTAAGAAATATTAGTCCTTTACACTGGTCAAAATCTATGCTATCGGGTATATATCGGGCACCTATATATCGGTGACTAATCAGATATATATCGGGCATTTACATATATCGGGTACAACATCGGGTACCCAATATGTCACCGATATACACTAGTATATTTCGGGCACCTATATAATCAGATATATATCGCCCAATATGTCACCGATATATTTCTAATATATATCGTACTAATCACAGGTCAAATGATTTGTCATATGACTTTCAGGTCAGAATATAACGGTAAGTGTTATATGAATATCGGGAGAATTTCAGCAATCCGATATTTCTCTTAATCCTTACCGAACTATTTATGATATCAGGTGTATATTTGCTATGTCGAAACCTGATTTCTTTTTATTATTTATTCATTTATATGTACTATTATTTATTTATTTATTTATTTATTTATTTATTTAACATATAATATATTTATTTCATTATTATATTTAAATTGTTCATTAATTTATCCTATTCTATCTATTTACATTATGTTTTAATAGTTTGGAACATTGTTCCAGTTGGTTCAATTCCAACAAGCAACTTCTAAGTTCTAATATCAGATGTCACGTCTTAGTTGATCGGACATTACGATCATGTCTGATCTACATTACGCGTTTTAATCCAAGAAACATAAAAAAATAAAAAAAAAAGTGTTAGCTTTGTTTAATAATACCATTATTGCATTAACAAAAGAACCTACCATAATGTTTTATCCAAAATCGTTCAAAGCATTGTCCAAGAACCTAAAAAATAGAAGAAATTATGTTAGTACTGCATCCTAACGTCATTAACATTCACATAACAACCAAAAGAAACTTATTACCAGTACAGAAATCTGTGTTTTTTATCCACAAAAACCATTCAGAAACCTAACGAAAAAAAAAAACAAATGGATTTAATATGCCATTAATATCACCACATAACTACTCAAAGAAACATACTGCAAGGAGACATCCAGAAACTATTTTAAAACCTAAAAACAAAAAAAAAGGTGTTATTATAGTTTAATAGTACTACTGTATTAACACCTACCCGAAAGACTTACCATAAACAGTTATCAACGAATCGTCTAAAAATCAAAAAAAGAAAGAAGTAAAAGGTGTTAATATCGCTCCATATAATCACCCAAAGAAACTTATTGCAAATAATCGTCTGACTTAAAACCTAAAAAAAAATAAAAAAGGCATTATTATATAGTTTAATAACGCCATTAATACCCAACCAAAAGACCTACCGCGAAGGATTATCCAGGAACTATCAAGAATCCTAAAAATAAAAAATAGTGGCGTTACTAGTTATTATTTTTTATAACACCATTAGCAATACCACACTCAACTATATATATATATACACTCCATTACATGCCATTTGTCTAAGAGCTGTTTAAAAACTGCCTAAAAACCTAAAAAAGATAAAGAAATGGCATTAGTGGAATTCCTAACACCATTCACACCACAATGACCACATACTTCATTACCTTTCACTAGTTAAATGAAGGGCTACCGGGTAAATTTCATATACCCGATGGCCCCTATTATTTGTTTTCGATTTTAACCTGAATGGGAGCTGATCAGTCCACCTGATTTGTGACCGGTTCTCAGCGCAGATCAGGTATAAGTCATGTGACTTTTGGGTCAAGCAGCATCGGGTAAGTGTAATATGAATATCGGAAGAATTTTAGCAATCCGATATCTCTCTTAATCCTTACCGAACTGTCTATAATATCAGTTGCATATTTGCTACATCGAAACCTGATTTCTTATTATTCTTATTATTTATTTATTTTATATACATTATTTATTTATTTATTTATTTATTTAAACGTATATTTTTTATTTCATTATTATACATAAATTACATTCATTTATCCTATTCTATCTATCTATCTACATTATGTTGTTAATGGTTTGGAACATTGTTCCAGTTGGTTCGATTCCAGCAAACAACTATTCAATTCTTTCGAAACGGTGTCCAAGATCTACAAAAGAAATAAAGTTTCGTTATAGAGAAATAAAGAAAAAAAGAAAAACTCAATCTTGAAGCTTTACCTTCAAACTTTTACTTTTTAGGTCCCGGGTTTCTATATAGAAAAGAAAAACGAACTTTAGCAAACGTTCGTTAAAAACAAAATAAAACAAATGACATTTCGAATTGTCATCTTCGAAATGTTTGAAAGGGAACCCGGAACCTAAAAAATAAAATAAATAAACGTTAGTATAACGTTCATTAGAAGAAAGTAAAAAAAAAAGAATTTCGAAGTATTACCTTCGAAATTCCGCGTCCGAAAGTCAAAAACCTACAAAAAGAGGAAACAAAACGTCGAGATGTTAGTCAACATTTCGTTTAAATAAATATAAAAAAAAACAACAGACTTCGAAGTTTTACCTTCGAAATGGCAGTAGTGGCGGCTGGGTTCCCACAAAAAGAATAAAATAAAACGTTATCATAGTACCTTTCATTAATAAAAACGTTTCATTAATAAAACATAAAAAATAAATAAAAGTTTCACCTTCGAAATGGGAGTGCTTCAACTTCCTGATCCTAAAAAAAAAGACACGAAAAGTTAGTAACGTTTCGCTAAAATATAACAAAATAAAAACAAAAAGTAAAATGATTTCGAAGAAGTAACTTCGAAATTCCATCCAGGAGAATTTCGGAGAGCCAAATACCTACAAAAGAAAAACTGAAACATTAGGAACGTTTAGCTGAAAAAAAAAAAAAAATCGAAGTTACCTTCAAAATGGATCCAGAATCGCACCTTCGGTATTCTGGACCTACAAAAAATAAGAACGAACGTTAGCTAACATTCGTTAAATAAATTAATAAAAAAAAACTTTCAAAGAAAATACCTTTAAAATGGAGTCCGGCAGCGTCCTGACCTACAAAAATAAAAGAAAAATGAACGTTAGTATAATGTTCGTTAAAAAATAAAAAAATCATTTCGAACTTTCACCTTCAAAATAGAACCCGGCGATGTCTTGACTTACAAAAAATCAAAACGAACATTAGTTAACGTTCGTCAAATTAAAATAAAAAAAAATTTTAATTTCAAAGTTTTACCTTCGAAATTTACGTCCGGAAAGCCGTGGACCTATGAAACCTATAAAAAAACACAAATGAAACGTTAGCCAACGTTTCATTAAATAAAATTAAAAAACTTCGATGGTTTTGCCTTCAAAGTGGAGTCCGTCACTATACCTTCGGTGTTCTGGACCTACAAAAAATAGAACGAACGTTAATTAATGTTCGTTGAATAAAAATAAAAATAAAAGTTTTCGAAGTTTTACCTTCGAAATGCCGCTCGGAAAGCCATGGACCTACAAAAAGAGAAAATCGAAACGTTTAAGTCAACGTTTCGTTTAAATAAAACAAAGAAATAAATTAATTTCAAAGAAATACCTTCGAAATTCCGCCCAGGAGAGTTCCGGAGAGCCGAAACCCTAAAAAAAAAATTGAAGCATTAGTAACGTTTTGCTTGAATATAACAAAAAAATAAATAAAATAAACCGAAGTTACCTTCGAAATGTGTATCTTCGGTATTCTGGACCTACAAAAAATAAGAACGAATAGGGTCCGGAACCTACAAAAAAAAAGAAAATAAAAGGTTAGTATATATCTATACGCCTTCTATTAGAACGATTTTTAACTTACCGTTCGTTAAATGGCATCTGGACCTACAAAAAAAAAAGAAAATAGAAGGTTAGTATATATCTATACGCCTTCTTTTTAAAGTATTTTTTTTTTTTTACTCACTAGTTCGAAATGGTGTCCAACGGGTTCCAGAATCTACAAAAGAAAAAAAGAAACGGAATATTAGTAACGTTCCCAAATCAAAAAAATCCCCTTCCTGCCCTCCTATTCTAGTTACCATTCCGAAGTCCAGCATCCAAGACCAAATTCCGCGACTCGCTATCCCTAAAGAAAAAAGTAAGGGATCGTTAGTAATGTTCTCAAATCAAAAAAAAAGAATCCTCTCCCATTCTAATTACCATTCCAAAGCCCGGTATCCAAGAGGTTGAAGTCCGCGTCTCACTGTCCCTAAAGAAAAAAAAGAAAGGGAACGTTAATAATGTTCTCAAATTGAAATAAAGGGCTGAGCTCCAAGTCTGAGAGATATCCCTAAAGATAAAAAAGAAAATATAATAAAAGGAATAAAAATAAAATAGAAATAAAAGAGTTTAACTTGCAGTGTAATTCTAGTATAAATAGTATAAATGCATTTTATAAATTATAATAACCCGGGGTTAAAATCCATGGCCCAATCAGAATTTGTTGTTGTAATCAAGCGATTGATCACATGATTTCAGTATTTATATTTCGCACTTTGTTTATTTTTTTTTTCCTTTCGTAAAAACCTTTCTCTTAAACTTTTTACTTTTTATTTAAAACAAACTCTTTACTTAGTTATTATGAAATAATAATATTATTATATTTTTTTATTTATTTTTATATTAGAAATAAATATAAAGGTATATTTTCATTATGCTTGTTTTTTTCTTTTATATATATACATTTTCTATTGACGTTCTAATACTTTTTTTCTTTTCTCTCACTAATGTTTTTTACCACTTATTAACATTTTCTATTAATATTAAATACTACTAACATGTTTTTATTAACATTCTCGTATTAATATTTTCTATTTTACTAACTTTTCTTTCTTTCTACTAACATTTTTACTAACATTTTCTATATTTTTACCACTAACGTTTTTATTAACATTTCTATTTTTATTTCTCTTATTAATTAATATATTTACTAATATTTTCACTAATATTTCTTTTAAATGTTAAACAGATAATTTTATTATCATTGCTACTTTCAGTAGAACTTTACATATTACATAGTATAATTATTTATTTTTAATGTTCAACTTTATTTGATTTTACGTATGTAGTAGATAGAGTAAGACTTGTATTATTGTTTAAATTTTAATAAAGTTGAATTTCATTTTATCTGAATTAAAATAAAAAAAAGAGATATATATCTATTAGTTTTAATATGAAATTTATAGCTAACTACCCGATATATGTGTGTTAAATATATGATATCTATAATATATATCACTGATATTTGACTACCCGATATGTATAAGATATATACGTGATGTTTACAAGATATGTCACCGATATTTGACTACCTGATATGTATAAGATATATACATGATGTTTACAAGATATGTCACCGATATTTGACTACCCGATATGTGTAAGATGTATATATGATGTTTACAGTATATGTCACCGATTTTCTACATTTCTACTACACATATCGGGTACCTGATATGTGTAGTATTGTTAAATATCATACACATATATCACATATATTATACACATATCAGGTACCCGATATGTACCCGATAGTATTGATTTTGACCAGTGTTATAATACCAAACTAATAGTTAAAAAATTTCAACATGTAATTTAAATACAGAAATTTTAATAAAATCATATATACATCTTGGTAAAAGAGTATTTATTTCTCAAATAATATTTGTTATTCTAATTAGTATATCATTAATTTCCAACCTTCACTACAATAATAATCAATAAAACTCAATAATATAATAGAATTAAATTTATATAATATTGTATTTGCTCATGGCAATTATATACACATACGTCAAATGACCAAAAACAGGCAAAAAAAATGGCTAGAATTGCATAAACTATTCGCAAATTTATATAAACTATTTACAAATAGTATAGATTAATTCGCAAATAGAAAAAATAGCCAAGAATAGCCAAGAATAGCCACTGCTTTTCGCGCCATTTTTTTTGCTGATTTTTAGCATTTCAACCTGTGATAGTATTATTAAGAGTTCAATTAGTAAAAAAATATTAATAGATGAAATATATATATACAAAAAATATTGTATATAATAAAATTCTTATTCTTTATATTTATAAAAATTTTTTACTTCAAATCACCGGGAGTAATTATCACCATTGGTTAGAATTATTAATTTTTACCAGCATTATATTTTTTTAATACCAGTCAATCATCATAATTTCAGTCACCAGTGATTATCACTCCAGTTAGAAAAATTCTTTATAAAAATAAAAAGTAATTTATTTTATATATTTGATATGATTTATATATAAAATATTATTTGGATTACTTTTAGTATAATTTATTATGCAAAATATTATCTGAACTGCGAAGCAATTCAGATAATATTTTGCATAATAAATTATACTAACAAAAATTAATTTCACCAATTATATTAGTAGGAAATATAGTTTTTAAAGTTAAGCTTAGAGTTAAAGTTAAAGTTAAGGTTAGAGTTAGGGTTAGGGTTAGTGTTAGGTTAGGGTTAGAAGTAGGGTTAGGATTAGAATTAAGGTTAGGGTTAGAATTAGAGTTAGTATTATATTAGGGTTAGAATTAATTTTAGTTAGGTCTAAGGAAAGTAAGTAAAGTAAGTTTATTACTAGGGTTAGGATTTTAGTATGATGATTAGAATTAAATTGTTTAAAAATTGATCATAATATTAAATTTATATAATAGAAAAATAATAGGGTTTACAATTCAGATTATAATAGTGAATTAATAATATTAAGCTTATATAAATTGAATTTAAAAATATATTCTTATAATTTATTTATAATAAAATATTTAATTTAATTTTATAATTATTCTTTATAAATTATACCTTAAAATTTCATCAATGTTAGCAAACCCAGGGCAATGCCTAGGCCTACGGGCTAGTTAATCAAATGTTCCTGAATTTCAGTTGCACCATGTGGATATGGTAACTCTTTCATACTGAGAAGTACTTCATTTGGCTCAAAATCAGATGTTATCCAATGAGCTGTAACATCTAGATAAGACAAATGTGCTGGTAAACTCCAGGCATCTAATGTCAAGGAAATATATTTCACTTGTACCAGTTGATTTTTAAGTGTAATTTCCTATTTCAAATGTTTTTGAAATCCTATTTTTAATGGTTTTAGTGCAAGGAACCTTATAACGCTTATTAAATCCATTTATCATTTTAATAAAATCTGGATCTTTTACAACATTTAAAGGTTATACTATTCCAATAACAAATCCTATGATATTTTGAGTTAGAGATTAACTTGTTTAGAATGTTTATATGGTTTAATAGAAGATTCTGGGAGGATTTTTTAATTCTTCTTCATCACGTTTCATAGCAATCTCTTTGGTAATACCTTTCTAAACGCATCTGACAAATGCGTTAAGCTAATGAGCTTGAAGAACCACATCATGTGAGCATTTTTTCACAACCACATCAGAAAATTTGTTTAGACGTAATTTAGTGTAATATTTCGGAGGTGATGTAAAATTTCGAAATATTACACTAAATTACGCCTAAACAAATTTCCTGATGCACTAATTTGACATACAGCCTTGGTATTATTTTTATTGAACTCAAAAAACTGCCATACCCAGCTTATTTTTGGTCTTCTAATTTTAGTTGATGCTTTTTGCTGTTTTGATTGTTTGCTAATTTCTAAATATTCTATATTAGAAATATTAGCAGATAGTGTAGTGATATCTTGCAATAACACATGACTATCTTTGGCTTCATAATCAGGATCATTTTCACTTTTTTCTATTGTTAAATGACTGGTTTCAACCTCATAAACTGAGTCATCTTCACTCTCTTCTATTACATCTTATGCTAAATTTTCTTTCTCTACTACTGCTTCTTTGGCCATCTGTTCCATTTGTTTATGTTTACTTTGTCATTTTTTTTAAAAAAAAGGTTTATAGTATAGGAATTTTTACGGTATTGGCAGAAATAAAAGATAAATGATCGGCATTATATAATCTGATTAAAACTTATTTTTCGGTGTAACAGATAAATTTGATGATGATCATTTAATAAACTACTTTTATTATCAATACTGCGCTACAATAAACAATTTCGATTTTTGTTCAATAATCGATTTAAAATCAATTCTTATCGATTTTCAATAAATTCGATTATTGTAAAATCAATTCCAATCTCTAGCTGAGGTGATGCAAAATTAAAGTTATCAATCCCTTTGAAACTATTTCAGAATTTCAAGTACCGTATTTTGCGGACTACAGTACCTACAGTACCCTACAAAAAAGAATTTCCATTTTTTACCGATTTTATTATTTAAAATAATTTAATAAATATCTAGGTATTATAGGAGAAGTAGAAAGTGAGTAACGTAGATTAACTAATTGAGTAACATAAGGTCACATAAATTTTTTAATCTACATTACTCCCATATATAAGACATGGGACGTAAGATGAACTTTATCCACCTTACGTTACTTTTCTTATATATTATACAAGTAATATATAAAGAATTTATATTACTTACTTTATTAAATCACATGATATAATTTTTATATTTATTTAACGATCTTAATGTTATCTTTATATGAAAAAAAATTACAAATATATGTGTTTATATTTTTTTATTAAGTATTTCGTACAATATCTTTTTTACAATATTTTAATTTTTTAATAAAGCTATTATTACCACTATATTATATTATTTAATTTTCTCCTAATTCTAATAACTCTTTCTTTAAAGATAACCTTTCCTTTAAAATCTTATTTCTCTCTTTTTCAAATTCAAGAATAATTTTTTGTTGTTGTCCGTTGGGCAAATTTGATTCTTCCAAAGCATTTCGAGAATCATAACTATTATCAATATTTGAAATGGTTGTTTTTTGTTTCTTTGTCATTCTGTTAGTTTTCTTTGTAGTATTAGATTTTCTTTTTTCTATTTAAATAATATAACATATTTAATTAATTGTTTCTATTTTAAATAAAAATTATTATTACATATAGAAATTGTTAAATATATATACGCAATCTTTTTTTAGAATTTTCCATTCTTTTTAATGAAGATTTATTCTTGTAAGTTTTAGAAACATTATAAGTTTGAATAATATAACTAGTTGTCCATTATATTTTATTATATGATTGTGCACTATACATTGATATAAGTTTTTAGAATTAAAAAAAAGAATTTTGTGTACTGAGCTACAAATTTCTTTAATTAATAAATATTTTACCTATAAATTGCTCCAAGAAGTGATAAGGATATACCATCTCTATTGACATTTTCATATGCTGATTCACTAACATTTGTGTCAAATCTTATAAAATTCCAAGTTTTTATAGGCATTAATGTAAATGCCCTGGAAATACCTGCCAAAACCCATTTTTTGCTTTTGTCATTCACCCAGTCTAATAATTAAATTATAAAAATCAATAATTATTATCAATAATAACTGGTTAGATGAATATAAATAAAATATTATATACCAATTGCTTGTTTATTTTGTGTGAGCTTTATTTGTTCAAGCACATTCAGTACTTCAGCTTTTGTTTCAAGATGTGGTATAGCATACATTATCTTTTTAATTTCAGTTGGTATTTCAGATTTTTGTCTGATATTTCTATGAAAATAATCAATATAAGATACATGTTAAATATTTATGATAAAATAATAAATTAAGCAAACCAATATTTTACCTGTTAAAGTGAATTAAACAGATTTTTATAAATATGTTTCAAATGCTCAATAGCAGATAAATAAGGATATCTGTTATTCAAATATTGTCTCAAGCCTAAATATATCATAATTTAATAACCAAATAATTTTCAGAAAAATCAAACAATTAAAAATGAAATACCTAAAGCTTATCCTGAATGTACATCTGCTAATATACATTCTATTTCTTTACCATCAATATAATGAAACCAGATTTCACTATTTATGTTTTCCTTCACAACTGAAAACACAGCTGCAAACATATTTTGATATGCGTCTGTGCTTTCATTGTTTGTAAAAACTTTTGCAAATGTCAAAGTTATAGAATAAATGAAATAATAGTATTGAATTTTCAGATAAATTGGATCAGAGTTTAATATTTTAGATGTAAATTAAAATATAAATCAAATTTTTGCATATAAAATTGAATTATTGATGATTAGTTTAATTATTGTCCGGAGCGAAGCGTAGGACAATATATGTCTACGCACTATGAAAAAAAAATCGATCACGTGAGTTTCTCTGTCCGCTACGTGATCGTCACCCAATGAAATCGGCAAATTTTAGTTTTTCGTTCCGGACTTACAACAGTTCCCGTTTTCTAGTTAAATATTATACAGTATATTAAGTTTAAACAAAATTTAAAAAAGTTACATATTTTTCTGAAAATTTTCAACATAAACAACTGACTCCCATTCTTTGATTTCTCCTTGAATTCTTTTAAATGCTATATCAATTTCAAAATAGGATAAATCTAATAATGCAAAAGATTGCTCTTTTCTTATACAAAGAACAAGTATTTGTTCATTTTGGAAAATTTTAAGGATTATTTAATAGTGTTTATTAATACACTGATTTTAATTAACTTAATAAATAAACCATAAAATGTCAAAATAAAAATACCTATTTTACGTATATAAGTATTATCCAGATCTTTATTTTTTATAAATTTATGTACAGTACTTATTATTTAATATCAATATAAATAAAAATTAATACTCTAATAAATTTATAATACTTAAGTTTTAATATTTCAAATAAATACCTAGAATGTTTTGTCTATGTGGATGCTTTGATCTTTTTTTTTTTGCAATTAAATAATTAATTTTTGATTGATTATTTAAGCTTGGATAAATGGAATTCAAGGATAAGTCATTTAAATATATTAGCAGTATTGGTTCTAATATTTTTTAAAAAATAAAAAATAAAAAAATAAAATAAGTTTGAAAAATATATTATCACAAAATATTTATTTAAAAAAAACTTACTAGTCAAAAACTTTCTAGCTGTAAAATTTGACAAATTTTCATTATTTATAATAGATTGTAAATCTTTAACCAAATTTATTGGTATTTTAACAGGTGGAGGAGGAGGATGTGCATATATGCCCTTGAAAATTATCACAATATAGAAGCATTTTTTTAGATTTAATGGAGTTATATAATAGAATCTAACTTGACATGGTTTATGTATAATTAAACCACTATCAGTAATTGTATTGTTAGAAAATCTATATAGAAAATCTAGCACAAGATGAAAAATACAAATAGAAATAAAAGTATTTAACAGTTATATTCAATATCATTATTAAAACAAATAATAGCAATTAAAATTTTTTACAGCATTTTTTATTTTTTGAGTTATATGAAAGCACAGTATAACAGCTATCAAGAGTTGTATTTGATGTAGAATCCTAATAAATAAATATAAATTGATAAGCAATAGAAATATAGAATAAATAAAAGAATTTAATCTGACATGTTAATCATATTTCAATATATAAATGTATAAATAAATATATACTATATACCTCTTCTGTAGAATTGGCATAAAAGTTGTAATTTTGGAATAATTCTTTTAAGCGCTCATTATATTTAAATACCTATTCTCCTTTTTTCTATCCATTACATCTGATAAAATATTTTGTTGAACTACCTTCGCTAAGCTATAATATATTTAATTGATTTAATGTAAAATCAAAAAATTTAATTATAAAAAATTATTTATTTATAGACAATTATTATACATACTACTTTATGTCTGCAAGTCTTTGGACTTCTACTACAATTTATAAACTGATAAGAAGTTTTAGAACATATTACAAAAAAATTACAAGTATTATTTTATTATTAGTTTCAGTGCATTCAAATTTATAGGCTTACAAAATCTAAAGAACCTAAAGGCAAATGACTTACTTGATTATATACTTTTCAATTGAATGTTCATAAATATTGTATATATTCTTATAGGTATTGGTTTCAAAATTTACTGAATCATGTGAAGAATTTAATTCTTCAGCAGAATGGAAACACATTTTAACCATATAACATTTTCTCATATTCTTCATGGCTTTTATTTCAAGAAATTCACATTCAAATTCATATGCTGTCCCACTTTTGCTATCCATTAGTCCATTACATATTGAATATTTTAAGGCTAAAAAATTCTCTTGCCTTTTTATGATCAAATGCAGATACACTATAAACATAAGCTACTCCATCTTCTGAGGTTCTAGGATATTTTGCAATTCTAAATAAAATTCTATATCATTTACTATTAAGTTTTTCCCAAAATCTCCAATAGTTAGATTATTCTAATTGTGATATAAAAATTTTTAATTAACTAATAATGTCACAATGTTACGCTTCATTCAATACTTAAAAATATAGTTACCTCAAATTTATTCATAGAGTTTTGTCCTTTTCATTATCAGATAACTGAAAATCAGATTCCACTGTATTAGTTGTATTATCAGAGTCATAAATAGTTTCCATTTTTTGCAAAGATACAATTTAAAATAGCAAAAACAATATTGTTTATAAAATAATAATTTGATTTTTGCAGAAAAACTATTGTATTACACTATTTACAAGAATTTATTATATCTATTATATTGAAAATTGTGAGTCAAATATGTCAAACATGAAAGTTTAACACAAATACAAAAAAATTTAGGTAAAAAATAAAAAGTCAGGTCAATTTTTTGTTGAGATGACATGGTCAACATGTATATTATTGGATATTCAAGCCATGATTATATAGTAATAAATAATTATAACATGTTATATTGTTATTAATATATTTTATTTATGGATTTATGTAATACAATTGAAAATAGTAAAGTAATTAAAAATTTATATTACATTTCATACCTTTTAAGAGGAAGTAACGTAAACAAAATGTGTGACATTATGCTATTCACTTAACCATCTTACATTACTTACTTTCTATATACTCAGTATTATGCATGATAAATACCCAATTATTAAATAAGTTTTATACATATCTACTAATAATAAAAACTCATGTCAAAATCTCTAAAATCTGTATTATACCTGGGGTATTGTTAATAATTAATTCTGAATCAGGTTTGACTTTAAAAGTACTAAGCCCTTTTTCTTCACATTTCTCAGAAAAAGATAAATAGAATACTTTGTTTTTTGGCTTCAAATTTATAAGAAGGTTGGCTTCCATGCATACACTTCTAATAATTGCCATAGCTTATATCCAGTTTCTTTTTTTATATTTTTTGTATAAGCTGAACCAAATCCTATCTGTCAAAACATTTGATAATCCAGTTAATTTGGCATGTCAATCCAAGTATTCAGGAGTTAATATTTTATCAGTCTTAGTCATGTTACCTTTTTATATAATTGCAAATCAATTTAATTAAATACAGTAGTAGTTGACATAAATTAACCCTGTAAAAAAAATATCATAAAATGAAGTGTAAACAAATATAGTATTGAGTCTATGCAGTTATTTCAATTTCATGCTGTTCACATTTATATCTACCTTCTATGCTTTCTTCATCACCATGATTTTACTTGCATAATGGACATAATGTCTTGTCAGTAATACCAAAATAATCAAAATTTTCATTACTAAATTCTTCTATATAAATTGGGATATTGATCCAATATCTTGTTGCAAAAATAGAAGTGATTATAAGTTGGCTTAAATTGGACTTATACTTTTGATACACTAGTCTAATTGGTTTTTGAAGTCCAAAATGTGGATGGAATGCTTCCCAATTTCAAGTTGAAATAGCTACAGGTGAGCATGATGAATCCTGTGATGGGAAATGAAAAAATTATATCATTACATTCAGAATATGGCCTTAGTTCTGAAACATCAATATCTCTGACATCTTTCTCTTCAAGACTTTTAAGTATTTTATATCCAAGGATTCTAAGATTGGTAAAAAAGGACAATAACACACTAATTTGCTCTGAACCTGACATGTTTGATATAGTAGTCTTGCTAATACCTTTTGTCAACATAATCTACTTCATTTTTATAGCACCAGACAAATGTCCAGTCACCAGATTTTCACCTGCAATTACACACTCCCTCTACAAATCAATAAAAATGATTTCATGATTAGCATACATATCCTCAACCCTATATGCAAAATATTGATTGCTCCCAAAAAACTACATATATTTGAATATTGTTTTGTTAGTATATTACTAGCGTGAAGGAAGATGCTTTTTTAGAAATTTTTGTTAGGCGAATATATATGTGATTCTCACGTCACATCGCACAGCCTCCGGATCTGGTTTAGTTTCACAATAGTCTTGAAATCAGAGGATTTGGTAGACGTGCTTGAGACACTTACTTTATTTTTGGTGGTTTCTGATCGTTACAAGACACACAACACGAAAAATATCACGAATTCTTTCATGGAGGCAATCCCAATAATTTCATTAAATAAGAAAGAATTATGCGAAGAAAACTAAGGTATGTTTGGTATTATGAAAACCCACATGTAGTTATTCCAGGGCATTAGGTCTTATTAAGTAAACTTGAAAATTTTAAAAATGCTTTATGATCATTACATACACATTTCCTTTTATTTTTCCGATATATACACCACTGGTTAGAAAATTATGAGCCCAAAATTTATTTAATTCAATATGAATACATATACTAGCTATACTACGCCATTATTTATGTTAAAAAAATATCTGAATTGGTTCTTTAGACACTGCTTTCTCTTCCGCTAATTTTTTCGTGTTTTACAAAACTATCAAAAAATCTCAAAAATGAACATTATACAGTAATAGGTAATTTGTTATAGAAGATAAAAAAAGATTAAAAGAAAATGGAGATAGTGAATTTGAATATTCATACAGCTTGTAGTGATTGTTGTATGTTGTTGAAAATATCATTTTGAAGATATATATATATATATATATATGGTTTCCTGCATGGTTTATAATGGGGAATATTATTTAATACGTCGTAACCGATTACATCATTTGTGACACCATCAT
Organism: Rhizophagus irregularis; assembly: GCF_026210795.1. Taxonomy (NCBI): domain Eukaryota; kingdom Fungi; phylum Glomeromycota; class Glomeromycetes; order Glomerales; family Glomeraceae; genus Rhizophagus; species Rhizophagus irregularis. The sequence continues at coordinate 4,626,730 of NC_089441.1, read as the reverse complement.
GAATGAATCTCGTTTTAACCCAACCAGACCTTTGTCCCATCACAAATGACCCAGTCTCTTGAGGCCTTAAAAATTTTTACGTCAGCATTTACTAGCACTTACATTCCAACCATCTTGAGCATTAAGTTTTTTTCTTACAAAATCTGGGATTACAGTTGTTGTTGCGCCTGTGTCAATTATCATTCGGAAACCTTGCTCTACATTCGCCATTCCCGCCTCATCCAGGTTATCATCTGTATTTCGAAGACGAATATGCACCTATATTTGGCAAAGGAAATCCAAATGATGTCGTTCTTATTAGGGCATTGACAGTATAAAATATCAACTAACACCTGTCAATGGCCTTATAATCCATAAATTATAAATAGTACGAACCTGCCACTCTTTCTCTGCACCTGCATTTGTATTAGCATCAGACGCTGAAAATCTACGTAATTCGACAATACGTTCTTTAACAGGTACATAATAACATCCCGGATAATCCACCCTCATTTTCTTTTCCTCTTCGCTTGATCCGTATCTGACAAATTTCCCATGAACGATTAATACATATTCACGCGATTGATCAAGAGAGCCGGAATCGAGTAAACGGCGATATTCAAGTGCATTTACGGCGAGTTCACTCCCGATTGGCTCCCAATAAGGATCGACGACATAATCAAAAATTAAGCGACGCTCATTAATGTCTGGGGGTTGAGGCCAAACGAAATCTGAGCCAGCGAAGTCTAAAGGATATGTTGCTTTTAAATAAGTTGTATAGTGATATTTTCAAACCAATCAAGCTGGACAGACTTGTTACGCACCATAAAATTTCTTCCACTCCTCTTTATTTTTTGTGAATTTATCGAGTCCCAATTTTACTGCGAAATCTTTAACGTTTGTTGTTTCTGACTTTTGTTTCTCATCCTCGAGGTCAGATGATTCCTTCAAACCAGCAAACTTTTTTTCGAGATCAAACTCTTCAGACGTACACAAGAAATTAGAATATAGTAAAAAGGGTATAAATATCTATATATGAAAGTACGAACCAGAAACGATATTTCTAATTGACAGTGATGGGTCATCCGATTCTCCAAGTCCGTAAAGCTGACACATTTTTGGGGATGTCCAATCCGAGAAAGCTTTTGAGGGAGTCTCTATGGACACGACAAGCCTGAAATTGTTCTTCGATACGAACTGCCGGAGCATTTTTCTGAAGTCATGATCGTTCCGAGGCGAGTATCTCTTTACTTCGTACGTAAAGTTTAGCACCGCTCCGTCATTTTCAAGTGCTGGCAACCCAAGGTTCATTTCACGTATGGAATTTTTGAGGCCTTCAAGGGTCGCTTCTTCTATGTTTACGATCCACTTAAATCCATTCGTTCGTCTCGGACTAACGATGACATCGAACTCTACAAAGCAAGCAATGATTAGCCTAGCCCCAACGAAGTTTTCAACTCTTTCCTCAACTATACATACCATATTCAGACTTGTTGAGTAATGCCTGCAACGAGGCGACTTCCTCTCTTAATTTCAACACCTCGTCAGAAGTGGCAGTGGTCTCTGGCGGAGAGACTAAGACATGAATATGTTCTTCGGGAAGTGAGTCAGGGAAGTATTTCGAAATCTTTCTTATTGCTAACAGCTCTTCACTGTCCTCGAGTGAAAGATTGCTTAAGGGATCGACATGATCGTCAGAGATTGGCACTTTCCATAGCTTGAGTTCGTCTGCAGGAATATTATCGAACACTGGTGACTTTTTTGCCTTAATAGCGTCCTTGAGGTGGCTAACCAACTTCCCACTATCAATATCAACAGCGAAGGCGTTTGCGGTCTTATTTCCTTTGAGGAGGCAAAGTAAAGTGATAGTCATTGTTTTCGGCTTTTATAGTATTTTTTGTGAAATATTATTGGTGCAAACTAGCGTAAGTGAGGACAAGGATAAAAAAGAATTTTAAAAAAAATACTGAGGCAGACTTATATGTGAGAAATTATTATGTTTCACCAATCAGCCTTATTACAATATGAAACATTTCTTATAATATATTTTAGTTTTATTAATTACTTACCACTTTTAGTATTATTATTGCTTTTGACTCATAATATTCAATCGGTTCAATTATTATATTAGTAAAATTGCTTTATTAGTTAGTTAAAGAAGTTTCTTGAGATTTTTTTTTTTTACAAGGTAGTGCAATTTGTATGTTTATTGATTATATGTAAGAGTGTAGAATAACTGTTATATAATTAATTTATTAAAACTTCAAACTAGTTCGATTGCTCCTGTACTTTACCATCACATGAAATTCACCTGTATCCTTCAATAATGATTATATAGAAAACAAGTACAGTATGTAATCCTATGTATGTATGTATGGTGGTCAATGTATGGTATATATTTTCATATGGTATAGTTATTACAATAGTAATATACTATATATAGGCCACCATACATCTATACATACATATATAGGATTCTATATTGTACTTGTTTTTATCACCCCCATTTTTCTTGTGATAAAAATTCTTAAATATTTGATTACATTTATATATAGTATTATTGGCTATAGTTGTTCATTTGTTTTTAAGCTGTTGACAATATATTATATATTTATCATCTTCATTTTTTTCAAGACAAAACCTACACTTTACATCACCATATAAGTTATATCTTCTTTTTTTTCATGATTTCCAATATTGGAAGCAGATAATTTAGAAGTTTCAAGTGTTTAATAAATCTGTTATTTATTAGTGATATTATGCAATTAAATCCTATACTTTTCTTGAATATTGTCCAAATGATTTATTCTTCTATTATATCAGTTGTATCTGAAAAGATTAATCTGTGCATGCAATTTAAAAACTATACTGCATCTAATAATGTAGACTTACATAGATTATCTATGAATTTTCTAATATGATGCCTGTCAACTTTTTTACCATTCCAGTAAATGTCATATATTAGATCCTTTTGTTATAAATTTTTAATTTTAATGTACTAGTCGAAATAGGACAATTCAGCCTAAATTTGACCAGGTTGAATATAAGTCGAATGATAATCTAACCTATATCAATTGAGGTCAAATTTTTGGACGCATTTAGGATGATCATCTCAAATTCAGAAAGGATATTTGGCTAAAATTAGACCTAAATTGACCAATATTCAACATTAAAACTTAAGTTAAATTATAGTCTAATAACCATCTATTTATTTCCAAATTTATTTTAATTTTATTATCAAATTTATTAAAGTATTTATTAAATGCTTAATTATATTATTATTATTATTAGCATCTATCTAAATTACAAATAATTATTGCTAATTTACAATTTCAAAATCACATGATTTATGTATTTGTATTATATATTTATGAATCTTAATCTTTTGGAAATTCACTGAAACTATAAAAAAAGAAAAGAATGGTTAGTAACCATTCCATAATATTAAAAAAAAGCAAAAAAATCTAAGATTATACTTACGAATCTTGATTCTCTTTTTCTGTTCCCATCAGAACCTATTCACCAAACCTATAAAAAAAAAAGAAAAGAATGGTTATTAATAACCGTTCATAATAATATTAAAAAAAAATAAAAAATAAGCCAATATTCGTACTTACGAATCTTGGTTCCACTTTTTCCAAAGATTTTAAAATCTACAAAAAAAAAAGAACAGTTATTAGTAAACTGTTTATAATAATAAAAATAAAAATAAAAAATAAAAAAACTAAGATTTGTACTTACTTATGAATCTTTATCTTTGAGTTTTCATTTTTCAGAAGTCCATTAAACCTAAAAAATAAAATAAGAACAGTTATCAGTAACTGTTCATTAATATTATTATAAAAAAACAAAAAAAATAAAACTAAGATTCATATTTACGAATCTTGGTTTTTTCCGTTCTTCAGAAGATACTGACCTAAAAAAAAAGAAAAAGAATGGTTAGAAACTGTTCGTAATAATAAACAAAAATAAAGAAAATAAAGATTCATACTGAATCTTTAGTTTTTTTTCATTATTCAAAAAGATAGAAATCCACTCGAACTTATAAAAAAAATAAAAAGAACAGTTAGTAACCATTCTATAACATTAAAAAAAAAGATTTGTAAGTATATTACTTACAAATCTTAAAGGTTTTCCTTTTTTCATTTTTTGGAAGCCACTTATAAACTCATAAAAAAAAGAAACAGTTAGTAAACCATTCCAAAATGATAAAAAAAAATAAAAAAATATATATATAAAAATTCGTACTTATAAATCTTTAGATTTTCATTCTTCAGAAGCCATCCAAACCTAAAAAATAAAGAAAAGAACAGTTATTAGTAACTGTTCGTAATAAAAAAAAAACAAAAAAAATTTTTAAAGATTCGTAAAATCTAAAGTCTTTAAAATTACACGATCTTTGAGATTGTAAAAATCTTTAATTGTATTTTCAAAGTGCATTTGTTTTTTTTTTTTACAAGACCTTTTGCATGTTTAATTTGTGTAGTTTTAATTGATTCTTTATGAAGTTTCAATGGTCTACCTTTGCAATTTCTATTAATGCATTATTTTTAATTGAAGTCCAAAAAAATAAACTCAAAAACAGCAGTTCTTCTATCTGGTATTATAATCTAATAAAGTATATATATTAGAATACCTTCTTTCATAATTTTTTTAAATTTTTCAATATATAATAACTTACTTTGTATAGTTCAACAGAAGTATTAAATGGTGATTGAGCTGAAAAAACTTGATATTGTAAATTATTTTTAAAACAAATTAAGTATTAAGATTTTTCTTCTATATATTAATAAATAGAATATTGAATAGTACAGCTGTTATTAGCCTGATTCCAGGTAGTTTTAATAATATAATTATCAGATATAGGAAAATAATTAGGTGTTTCAATATAATTCATAGCCGATAGGTAGATACCTTCTTGAATAACATTATAAACAAATTTTTGGTTATCATAATATATTATTTCAAGTGAAATAGAATAATTTTCTTTTTTATAAAGTCTTTGCTGATTAGAATTTGACATTTAGAAAATAACAGTTTTTTTAATGTGTTAAAAAAAAATCAATATAATATAAAAAATTATACAATAGATCTACAAAAATGTGATAAGTGCAGTAATTAAAATTCAGTATGAGTCTCAATATCATATTTCTTTACTGCTATAAGAGAAAAATCAAGTAAAAAATTTTGTATTATTAGTGTTATTATAATGTCAGGTGATTTGACTATACGTATGATTGATTTCTGAAATTTGGAATTATTTCAAAAATTTAGGGTTAGGATATAGATTAGTATATATGTGTGGTTCTTTTTCATCGGGAAATTTTTTAAGATGCAGAACTGTAGAGATCTGTAAAATTAGCAGATCTCCGCATTTTTTTTGTGAATTTATGTAGAAGTCTGCGATTTTGCAGATTTTCACTTTTTATTTTTAACAAAGTTATGCAATAATGATTTTTTATGTATGCATTTCTGCGAAAAGTCTGTGATTTTGCAGATTTCTGCTTTTTTTTAAGTGAAATTTATGCTGAAGTCTGCAATTTTGCAGATTTTTGCTTTTTTTTTCATTAAAATATCAGTTCAATCTGCAATTTTATCATAATTAACCCTAACTTGATTTAATACCTAAATGATTTTTTCTACAATACTCTTTAAAAAAAAAAACTTTACAAGACTTTAAAAAAATAATTTTTTCTACAACACTTATTACTAAAGAAAAAAACTTTGTGAAATAATTTTTTCTACAACACCTTTCAGGAAATAATCTGTTAAAGATTCCAAAGAAAAAATATTTCTATTATTTTTTAAGCTTCGAAACTTATCAGAGAAATTTTTTTTTAAAAAAAAATTTATTTGCAAGGCGTTCTTTAGCAAGCAAATTCGTCCAACATTCGGCACATAATCTGCAACATGCAGGAAAATCAGAACTAAAAAAGAAGTCGTATTCCTTTTTTTTCTTCTTTGAAAAAAAAATAATTTTTTTAATGAATGTCAGTTAACGTTCAGTTTGTAAGTCAAGAACATAATAGATCCTATTGTCAATTTTAATTTGGAGGTATATCACCTCTGAAACTTTAATTATTTTTAGAGAAAAAAAATTTTTTTTATATTATATAGGTTTCAGATGGAACCTATCGATGATTTTATTTGGAATTCGGAATTTTATTTACGGAAATTTAATTTATTTTTTTAAAAAAAATAATCTTTTTTTATATTATATTAGGTACAATCCATCAGATTTTAGTTGAATTCGGTATGCTTACCTCTAAATCTTAATTATTTTTTTTTTAAAAAAAATAATCTTTTTTTTATATTATATCTGGATGGAACCTATTACGATTTTATTTTAGTTGGAATCTGTATATGCTTACCTCCAAAATTTAATTTATTTTTTTTAAAAAAAATTATTTTTTTATATTATATAGGTTCCGCATAGAACCTATCAAAGATATTGAATTCATTGTATGATGCTTACCTCTGAATCTTAATTTATTATTTTAAAAAAAAAAAAATTTTTTTTATATTATATAAGTTCTGGATAAAACCTATCAAAGATATTGGAATTCAGAGGTATGCTTACCTCTGAATCTTAATTTATTTTTTTTTTAAAAAAATAATTTTTTTAATATTATATCCCTATAAAAAATATGTATACAGTTTTTATACTGTATATACGTATTTTTGATACAGTTCGCATTTTTACATACGGCATATCAGTATAATGTATACTGTTCGCAAAATGTGTTTAGTAAAAAATACAATAAAGTATATGGTAAACATACTGTATGATACGGTATATTAAATTTATACGTCTATAACGTATATCATTTCTACTGTATATCAGTATTTTGTATACAGTTCACAAAAATATTGTAAATAAAGGATACGGTATATGTATTATTCTATAGTATATTAAAATTCATACGTTTATAACATATTTTCTACAGATATACACAGGTCAAATAAATAAAAATCAGATTTTTGCCCTTTTTAATATGGCTGTCTGATTTTTTGGCAATTTTAATATAATATTTCTGATTTTAATAAATATTTCTGATTTTAATATAATATTTCTGATTTTAATAAATATTTCTGATTTTAATATAATATTTCCAATTTTAATAAATATTTCTGATTTTAATATAATATTTCTGATTTTAATAAATATTTCTGATTTTAATATAATATTTCTGATTTTTAACATGAAATTGCCGATTTTTGGTTATTTGTAATAGGATTTTTCGATTTTAATATAAAATTTCTGATTTTAATATATAACATGTGATTATGTATTATGGTTTAATATTTATTTATTAACTTAGATTTTTTTTTATTTCAGTTATAATTATTTTTTTGCCTCAAAAACTTTACTAAAATACTTTTTAAATACTTTATAAAATAGAATTAAAATATTTTTTTTCTTAAATATAAATACATTTAAATTAAATAACTCATTATTTAAAATATAAACAAATATTATATTTTTTTTACATATATTTCAAAGTATGGTTTGAGCATTTTGGCAAAAGTAAATCTTATTCTTTTAATTAAAAGTAGTTTAGTAAGTTTAAAACTGTTAAGATCATAAAAGTACAGTTAATATTTTTGGAATTATTTACATTTTTTATATAATACAGTAGTATTAAATTACAAACTTTTTTACATTCAGAGCGTATTTTGAGATCTTTAGCCAAAGTAAATCAACTTCTTATATTAATTGTAAGTTGTTCGGCAGGTTAAAATCTACTTGGATATTAATTTTCACGAAGGTACAGTTAATACTTGATGAGTTATTCACAATTTTCACAACAGTACTCATTCCCGAATTTTATTTTTTTTATTTTGTCACATCAGAGCGTATTTTGAGCACTTTAGTCAAAGTAAATCGACTTCTTTTATTAATTGAAAGTTGTTTAGCATGTCAAAATCTACTTGATTATTAATTTTCACGAAGGTACAGTTAATACTTGATGAGTTATTCACGATTTTCACAATGGTACTCATTTACGAATTTTATTTTTTTCCGTTTTGTCACTTCAGAGCGTATTTTGAGCACTTTAGTCAAAGTAAATCGACTTCTTTTATTAATTGATAGTTGTTTAGCATGTCAAAATCTACTTGGATATTAATTTTTACGAAGGTACAGTTAATACTTGATGAGTTATTCACGATTTTCACAACAGTACTCATTTACGAATTTTATTTTTTTCCGTTTTGTCACTTCAGAGCGTATTTTGAGCACTTTAGTCAAAGTAAATCGACTTCTTTTATTAATTGAAAGTTGTTCAGCAGGTCAAAATCTACTTGGATATTAATTTTTACGAAGGTACAGTTAATACTTGATGAGTTATTCACGATTTTCACAACGGTACTCATTTACGAATTTTATTTTTTCCATTTTGTTACTTCAGAGCGTATTTTAAGCACTTTAGCCAAAGTAAATCGACTTCTTTTATTAATTAAAAATTGTTCAGCAGCTTAGAATCTACTTGAATATTTATTTTAATGAAGGCACAGTTAATATTTGTGGAGTTATTAATTTTTTATAATTGTGCGTATTACATTAAATTACAAGTAAATTTATATTCTTAATGTATTTTGTTTAAAATTTAATTATTTAAGATTAGTTTTTTATTTAATATTGCTTAATAAAATATTTTTTAAATTTTAATTCAATATTACAATATAATTTTTTATAAAAATATATATTTCATAATGTATATACAATTTTTTTGTATAGTGAAAAAACTGAAAAATGTGGTTAAGAATTGGTAATACAGCTGTAAAAAGTCACAAATCGGACAAATATAGCTAAAATCAGCAGTCTGATTTGAATATGCAATTTAAAAATTGGCATATCCAATTTTTGTCAATTCATGGTAAAAAATTGGCTACAAAATGCTACAAATCAGACAAATATAGCCAAAAATTGGCTATCTGATTTTTTTGCCAATTTTTATTTATTTGATGTGTGATAGGGTAAGTTTTTCTACACTTTAAAGCATCAAACAATACTAGTATCCGCTAATATGTACTACCCAAAAACTCACTGATGTAAAATCACAATTATTTAAAAATTCGCAAGAATTTTTGTTAATACTGTTTAATTTTTAAGTTCAAAGTCCGATTGATAATACTAAATTCAAAAACTCAATTATAAATCATTTTTATAAATTATAATTTAAAAATTAAGCAGTATCAAGGAAAATTCTCATGAATTTTTCTTAATACTACTTAATTCTAATTTAACTAATTTAGTATTAAGGTTTTAATTTAAAAATTAAGCAGTATCAAGAAAAATTCTTGCGAATTTTTCTTAATACTGCTTAATTCTAATTTAACTAATTTAGTATTAAGGCTTTAATTTAAAAATTAAGCATTATCAAGGAAAATTCTTGCGAATTTTTCTTAATACTGCTTAATTCTAATTTAACTAATTTAGTAGTATTAAGGCTTTAATTTAAAAATTAAGCAGTATCAAGGAAAATTCTTGCAAATTTTTCTTAATACTGCTTATATCTTCCAATTCGTGAAATTAGCCAAACATAAAGATTTGCACATTTTAACAAGAATTATGTTTCACAAGCTTAAATTGTATGTGTTACATAATCAGATGATCTAAATTTATCAAAAAATAAAAAAAAATTTTTTAACGTTTATTCAAAAATAACAATGGCAACTACTTTCTTTTTCAATCACTTTTCAATCAGATTTTTGTTAGGTGACTTAGAAAAGTTTATAGGCATATATAGCAGGTTTTTTTTAATCAGTAAGTAAGAAAACAAATATTAATAATTTTTATTAATAAGAAAAATCTTTTTTCATTTATTTTTAACCTTAGTTCCTTCTTTTTTTTTAGTAAAAATATATACAAAATAAAAATGTGAGTTATGATTTAAAGTTTTTGAGATATTTTTTTTGTTTTTTACTATACTAATTTTATTCTACTTGTTAATTACTTTTTAAAATTGATTTTATTAATTTATTCAATTTAAAACAGAAATGGCAAATAAAAACTTGTTAAGTAAAGTAAAAAGAGCCCAATAATACCTGTAAAGATCATCTTTTGGTAAGAATTATAATTTTAAAAATTTTTGTGTCAGAGTTTTATTCAATTAACAAAATCGTTAATATCTCGGCGTACATGTATGCTAAACACATATATTTATATTCATATGAAAGCCCAGAATCTACTCTACCTGAACGAAAAAAGATTATTCAAATCGAATTACTAGATGTGAAGATATTAACGATCAAAGTCAAAGGTTAAAAATAAATATATTGAACGTAATTATTCAGCAACTTGTGATCCAATTCATGTGATATTTGGTTTATGGATAGCTCTTGATTACCTCTTTCTAATGAATATAAATTCATTCGTCTAGCACACATACACGTTAAGTTATTCAATATTTTGTCATAACAATTATATTTAAATTTTTTAATTTTAATGATATTATTAAAAAAAATCAAAAAATAATATAATCAAATCAATTTTATTTATATCAGCGGTGTGAATCTATCATTTTCATGTAACTTGTATTTGCATTTTCTTAATAAAGTTAGTTTTTTGAATATAAAAACTTAATTCCATAAATCAGCCCATATGTTAATTCTAATTTAACTAATTTAGTAGTATTAAGCGCTTTAATTTAAAAATTAAGCAGTATCAAGGAAAATTCTTGCGAATTTTTCTTAATACTGCTTAATTCTAATTTAACTAATTTAATATTAAGGCTTTAATTTAAAAATTAAGCAGTATCAAAGAAAATTCTCACAAATTTTTCTTAATTCTAATTTAGCTAATTTAGTATTAAGGCTTTAATTTAAAAATTAAGCAGTATTAAGAAAAATTTTTACAAATTTTCTTATTAAAAAAAAGAACTTTTAAATTACTAATTAAACTTTAAAAACAATCTGTATGATTTAAATTTTAAAAAAAATACTTCTGCTTTTTAATTTTCGCATTTCTATATTTAACCAATTAAAATTCAGCTGATCGCTGATCACATGCATTAATAACACATTATTGTTTATTTTTTGTTTATTTTTTCAAAAATATTCTTTTCTCTTCTTTTTTTTTAGAAAAAAAAAGACAATAAAAATGAATACCAAAATTATTTTAACATATAATAATAAAAATTAAATAAAAAACTTATATTTGTACCAAACTACTAATTATACAAAAAGTGATATGCACGTATATCAATTAACAATTACTTTCACTAATATCTCTCAGGAATTGTAATGGTGAATTTTAACAATATTAATTAAACAACTATATGTACACCGCTTTATGTTTTTATTTTTATATTAATATTATATGTTAACATATATTAATTATATTTTTTTTTTTACTTTTATGTATTTTATTTAATTTTTTTAATATATTACTAACATTATTACTACTATCGTTTTATTACTTTTTTATATCTAACTAATCATATTAATAATATTACTAACTTTTTATTATTTCATTTTTATATTTAAAATAATGATAATATTACTAATTAAATTTCTTTTTTTTTACTAACCTTTTATTATTCCTTTTTTATATTTAAAATAATGATAATATTACTAATTAAATTACTTTTTTTTTTGTTTATATTTTGCTAATATTATTTTTTTTACAAATAGTATATTATTTTATACTAGTTTTTTATTTATATTATTTATAAAAAATATTTGTATATTTAATATTAGAAATAATTTATTTATCGCACGTGCGATGCAAATTTT